>NW_020257632.1:1949824-2109943 GCF_003255815.1 Theropithecus gelada
AAAAAAAAAAAAAAAAAAAAAAAAAAAAAAAAAAAAAAAAAAAAAAATCACTATCAAATCACGTTGTCCCTGAACTTTAAAGCCCCAGCTTGCCTTTACAGCCTGTGTCCAACAACTCATTTACATATACTAAGTGCTTCAACCAAACATACTATGTACATTTTCCCAAAAATTCTCTGTGCCTCCCAACTCTACAGCTTTTATCTTCCTTTCCATTCTTCATAATTTCCCACTGCTTGTGACATCCCAGCCTATCAAAATTTTACAGTCTTTGGAAGCCCAGATCAAATACAATTTTCTCAATTTTATCCACTCTCCCCTTACGAGTTGAAGTTCTCTCTTTGTATATTGTTTTCACAATTTCAAGTAGAAATTTTAGGGTTTCTCATTATGGTCATTTGTCTTCATCTGCTTTTTCCCCTACTAGAATGTTAGTTCTTTAAAACAGGTATTGTGATTTATCCAACACTTGTGTTTGTTCCATGATGAAGCAAAGTAACATTCATGAAATAGACACCATTTAATTGTTATTAAGAATGCATAAACACCTTTATGTTGTAATATATTAGTATTTAGGAAATTAAAAACCTTTTGTCTAATGATGGTAAAATAATTGAACAAGGTTATATAGCTTGTCACTGACAGAACTGAGTAAGAACCACAATACGAAGAGAGAAGAGAAATAAGGCACAGAGGAGAATAGACAGTTTCTAATCCAGTTTCCAGTGCTATAGTTAGAATTGTGTTCAGTTACAGCTGAGTAAAAATAAAACTGCATGGTAAAGCAATGACAATGTCCAAATATTTAGAAAACAGCCATAGATTAGAGATTCTTATCAAATACTTAAACCCATCTGATTAGTACTTTCATACTTGAAAATAAAATTTGAACAGATATAAACAGTATATTTACATTTTCCTAGAAATCTCCATTGCATGACTGCTGAAGAGAGTTAGCAATTACCCAGGGACCAATTAGCTTGTTTGTGGATTATCTACACCCTGTGGCTTCTTCCTCTTTGCTTTCCTCCTCTTTTTTGCCTTTTGACCACTTCACAGTTGTTGGAAGAAGAAATTGAAGAAGTGCTAAAAAGTAGAAAACCAGAACAAGTGAAATTAAGACTCTATTATACATGAAACACATTTATGTTATTAATAGTTGGCTGAATTTTTTAAATAAAATGCCAGACATTTGAGCCAAAGGGTACTTAATTTATTACAATTTTTTTCAAATTTGTTATCTTAATCACTTAATTGTTTCTTTTGGAAAGCTCAAAGCTTGTTCAGTAAGATGATACAGAAATAATTATTAAAATCAACCTGAGGAATTATGGAATATTTCATTACTTCATGTTGTCTTGCATAGTCACAATTTGCTAAAGTTTATCAGAAGAACATTAATAGGATTCTATGACCATTTAGTCTAAATATTTCTAAATGTCAGTCTAGAATATTTCTGTGTAGTTTATTCACTGACAGTTTTCACTGATTTGCTCCTACTCACAGAGACGTTCCCAATACAATTGGAAAAATCCATCTTCAACTACTAACATACACTTTTCTATTTATGTACAGTTGGAAAGGATCCTAAAAATCAATTTGTATCACTTTCCATTGGGGAGTTGATTCTTCATACTTGAATTTCATTTTGGCTGAGGGGAATTTACTTGAGCACATGTGAAGCATTTTTTGTCCACATTTCGTGTCCTCTGTTATTTTGGGACAACTCAATGTTGGCAATCTCTGTGGAGTTTCTCTTTACCCAGGAGGTCTGCACTCAGGGTTTCATGAACACAATGCAGAATTTCCCCTCTCAGCTGTCCTGGGACTATTTCTTTTTCTTCTAAGAATAAAATTCTGTTTCTGACATATAATGATTTTCCTCTGTACTTGCCTATAGACCCAATGTCTAATAGTTTCTTATTCTTTAACTTTTCTATTACATACCTTATTTGCAATAAATAACCCAAAATCACGAGGTAAATGGTTATTCAAACTATTGTTTTATCCCAGACTATTTAATACAAACTTTAGCTTTCCCATTTTTACTTTCTTAGCATCATTTTTCGAGTGTGTCTGACATTTCTGCCCAAATACAAAAAGGGAATCCCTGAATCAAATTGCAAATGTATTCTAATGTATTCTGTGCACTCAATTGTATCTCGAAATCATCCAAGGAAAGGAAAACATCAGATTTCCATGCTGAATCAGGAAACAAGAGAGTATTTCAATCTTGGAACCATGAAATTTTGATAGTAGATACGATTGCAATTTTTCTGTATATTTTATGAATTTGGTAAAAGTTTTACTTAACCTCCTTTATGTATCCTATTCAAAATAGTTTTCACGCAATACTCTCACCTATTTCCTTTACTTTTAGGAAATGTCATCGATCCATATTTTTAAATTGTTACTATTAATGTATGGAATTCTTAAAAAGTAAAATAGGAAGAGATCAAGTGAAAGCTGTACTTTTATGCCATTCTTTCTACATGTGGTTTTTCTTAATTCTTCATTCTGCACACTTGAATTGAGCATACAAATCACTTTTCTAGAAATAAAAGTCTAATTTGTTATGTGTATAAAATGGTTCACAGCTTACAATACACTGCCAAATGTACTATATCGCCTCCCAAATCGTGGTAATCCTGTGAAGAATATGGTCTGGTTATTATTATTATCTCTCATTTTATTGATTGGAAAACTGATGCAAAAAAGGAGTGTCTTGTTCTGGAAGCACAATTCAGGCCCCAATTTTGAACTTGATTCTTACATGTTTCACTAATGTAAGCTGCCAGTGAAAATAAATGAACTAATAACAACTTTATTTGCATAGTGTTTTAAAATTTATACAGGAATTTCATATGAATTCTCTTTCTTATTTTGGTAGAGTGTAGAAAAAAGAAAAATTTTCTTTCTATTACATCAAGACTCATGTTTCTATCTTTGGTTACAGACTGATGTAATATGAAATAAGAAAAATGGAATCAGGAGGAGAAAAACGTTTAAGAGAATGAATGACAATTTTTTCTATATTTTAATTTTTCTTTTTTAAAGTAATGTGAAAATACATAAAGGAAGATAAAAATTTTTAAAGGATGATACAGTTTTGTGTGTTTCTTATTTTAATATGTTGATTTTCAGTTGCTACCACATGTAATAAATGTTTTCCTGTATTTCAAGATTATGAAATGTCAAGTGAAAATATTTTATATTTTTATGAGATTATCAGTGGGTAATTATATATTTGAGAGAGAGGGGGAGATATAGAGGAATATACATATACATTTATAAAAGTATTGCAGAACCATTAAAAAGTCTGCTTTCTGTAATACAGTTTTAAAATGTGCATGAGAAAACAGCATAAGGGTCAGTTAAAAAAACCCGTGCAGCATTATAGAAAAATCAAATTCAAAACATATTGCTTTGCTTATTAGGCTGCAATCATTTTAACCATACACTTAAAAATAAATGAAATGTATTTTTTAGAATAAGATTTAGCAGAATGCTACATATGACATAGAGATTATTGACAGCAATGGCAACGTTCAAAACAGCAGAAAGTTAAAATACTCTGCTGAAATACCAAAAATAGTGGAGAGGAAATGGAAAATTATTTGAAATGTTAGAGACGTTTCATTCCAGTACCTTGGCCTCATTATATTATCAGCTAAATACAAAATACATAGACCAGATAAATGTCTCATTAAGTCTTTCACAGTTCTTTCTGGGAAGTTGGTAGTGGTCTTGAAAATGAAAAATAGAGAAATGTTTTATATGAAAATTATGGCATAAAATGTATTTCAGTGAATGTTTTTATTAACTCACTGTGTGTGGTAAGGCATGGTAGTAGAGTTATAATTTTACCGATTGCTCTTAAGACACAGATGTATTCTATATAGTAAGCTTTAAGACTAAACAAAATATCTGTTGCATTTCACGTTTAGTTACGTTGTCAACTGCTCAGATGTAGCCTATATTAGATGCTTTCTACCTCCATTTTATGAGAAGGCTTTTTTCATACAATACCATTTCTGAGCTAATAGAAGCATATTAAACTATCCATATTATCCCGTTTAATTTGACATTTATTTCTACATACATACACTCAAATATTAACATACAAAAATAGGAACATATTTCATGTTCCGATTTACTTATTTATGACGTTCATCTAAGATTCATGTGAACACAACACAAGAGGATTACAGACAGGAAAATAGCGTTACTTTTCAGGGTAAAAATAACTTTCTTCATCAATTAATTCATGTAATCTGAATTATTGCATCTAATTAAGAGACTCATTCTCTTCCTATAACAAAACAGGGAAAAAATCTTTACAATGAATTACTGCTGTATTTCTCATTCTGGCAAAGTTCCCATTGCTTTCAGATATACTTAATGACAAGGTGAATAAGATGACACCACATTTTCTTTCAAAAATGTAGTCATGCTGAAAATATCTATGTAGAAGACAAGTCACAACACATAGAAAATATCATAAAGGATGCTTGTTAACAATAGAAAAAATGAATGGAGAGGGGATAGAAAGGTGTCAGATGAGAGGTGTTCATAATACCTGCAAAATAAACACCAGCTTCAGTTTCAGAGACAAGTGAGTCTCAAATTGACAGATGGTGGATGATTGCTTCTGGTGGAGCGAATGATGGTTAGTTTGCAAGTAAAAGCAGATAAAGGAGCACATGAATAACAGTCAAATCTTTGGTATGTGGGTAAGGCTTAAATTATAAATGGCTTAAATTATAAATGGTTCATGATTGACTGGCCACAAGTAAGTTATTAAGAATGCACATATGGTGAAGAAAGGCAGTAGTACTCTAACAAATGAATGCAGCTGGTCATAAAAGATCCTATAGTGAATGGAAAGGAATACTTGGAAAACAATAAACTTGAAGGAGACCTAAAGGTAGATGAAATACAAATTAAGCCGGCACTTGCAACAAAAGCAACAAAAACATGCTTGGAATATGGGCATGTTAGGGTTAAATTTTGGTTGATCTAAAGACTAAGTTTCATTTCTAAATTCAATTTGTAAAATTCAAGGGCAAAATAATGTAAAAGTGCTATCAGACAAATAACTACTTGTGGTTTTGGCCTTTAATAGTAGAATCAAGCACTCTTCACAGAGAACATGGCTGTCATTCACAATGAGATCAAACCAAACATTAGAGATTCACAAAAAATTTTTCTCTTCAAAATGACCTGGTCATGTCTCTAAGAGATGTTTCACAAGTTAGTTTATCCTTCTGTCTCTTGAAGAGACTATGCGTATAGAACCTGGTACCATCTTGAATACCATGCAGAAAGTTGGCTCCTAATCTATTTCTTATTTTTAAATCAGTGCATGTGTCCATTTTTTTTTTTAATTCAGGTAGAATCAACAAGGCTATAGCAATAGTTTGAATGATTATAAATCATAAAATGCTAATTCTGAAATTACTTCTAGAAGTCATTTGCTCTAAGCTCCTCTTTCATTTTTCATTTGGAGAAAGTGAGGTCCAAACTGTGTAGCTGAATTCATCAAGGCACAACTAATTATTTAGTGCCTTAGCTAAGATTAGAAATCAAGAATCCTGATTCCCAGTGGACTCACCAAAAAGTTAGAAATAATGACTCAACCAATCATAATATTTATTTATGGAAAAGTGTGATTGTTTTCCTCTTCTTTAAAGAAATATAATGTCATTCTGAAAAAGAAAAAGCAAAGACAGTTAAATGTAAGAAAATTGGATTCAACTTTAAATCAAAGCTCATTCTCCAGTTCTCCTCTTTAACTATTTACCATGGATTCTGAATTGGGGAAGTTGCTGATCTACTTTAACTTCTAAACTTCTTAAAAAATTACTTTTAAATATCCAAGTTTATCATTTAATTCAACTGTTGACAGACTTTACTGTATAGGATTACATATTTAAATAACCCTTTGAATTTGTATGACATATTTTAACACCTAATTTGATTTACAGTTTCTCTTATTTTCTCTCTATGAGATTTCTCTCTACACTAGCAAAGCATGCATGAATAATTAATCTTAGTCTGATTACTGTCAAGAAACAGAGAGGTTTTGATTCCATACAGTTTTTGTTCAGACAGGAAGGGATACAAATGAGTTTCCAACAGAAAGTGGTAGAGACTCTTTTACCATTGTATTCTGCTCAAGGTATTTTCCCCAAAATAAGTTGAGAAACGTGGTGTAGAGAAAAGAGACCTCAAGAACAGGGTGACTGAGCACAAGAGAAAAAAAAAAAAAAAAAGACTGCAACTTGCTCACAGGGAATGGAGGAATTTTTTAAAAAGAAAGGTTGGAATCCGTCAGTGTTCTATTAGTCATCTTCTCTTTCATCCTCCTCTCCTTCCTCCCCTTCATAATCATGTTCATCTTCTTCACCTTCATCCTCATCCCCTTCTTCATCAATATCTTCTAATCCTTCCTCCTCTTCATCATCATTATCTTCTTCTCCTTCTCCTTCTTCATCATCTATATTGGGAACCAAGTAGTGCTGTAATGGGTTTGGCCAAATATCATCGAGTTCTGTGGGAAAAAGAAAAGCCTGCTCCCGTAGCTCTGCTGGAAGCTGGAGGGTGCCTAGGCACTGTAGCAGTGCATAGAATTCCAGCTTTTTACCTCCTTTCTCTGTATATAGGGCTCAGAGAGTACATTGTGTCTCGATGTGAATATGGACAGTTAGCATTTACCAACATGTATCTGACTACTTTCTCTTGTTTAAAAAAAGAAAAAAAAAATCTTTAAAAATGGGTTACAGAAGATCAGCAAAGGCTGGGTTTGAGATGTTTGGGTGAGTTAAGTGGTTATTTTGACAACACGGCTTCTCCTTTGGCATGTTTAATTGTGATATTTGACTGACATCCTTGCAGTTTAAGATGACACTTTTAAAATAAATTCTCTCCTAATGATGACTTGAGCCCTGCCACTCAATGGGATAATCAGCAGAACCTGTAAGATCTTATTTGGAATTGACACCTTCTATTTTAATTTTGTTTCTGTTTATATTAATTTTTGTTTGTTTGTTTGTTTCACTGAAAAGGAAAGAAGATGCTCCGTTGTTAAAAGTGTACAAGTTGCTTTGTTACAATAAAACAAAATGTGTACACAAAAAAGAAAGAAACAGAGAGGTTAAGTGAATGGCTCCAGGTCACACAGCAAGCCAGTAGCGATTTTGTAAATGTCTTGTCTGAATATAAAAACATTTAGACAATAAAATAATTATTTAGGGTCGTCAATAGTGGTAACACTTGCCATGTTGAGATAAGAAAAACATATTTAAAATCTCACAGGATATTTCCTCATGGCAAGAACTGGCTTAGCAAATATTTTCCTAATCTTAATTTGTGTATATTTAAACTTGCATATGAAAAAACAGAAGAAATTCAATCCTATTTAGTAAAAATGTTGAATGCTCAGTATTTGCTCTTTTGATAAGACAGCATGTATTTTCATTTAATAATATAAAATTTATTCTTTTCTTTTTTAATTTTTATGAAACGGTGAAGTCAAACACAGAAGGATTTTATTAAAATTAAAATAACTTTGTTTAGGTAGTACATAATATAAACAAACAATATTCCAAAACTCTTGTTTGTATGATGAAAAACACAGAAAATGTGGTAGATATTTTTGTTTGTTTTGGTTATAAAATCCGAACAGTACATAGACAAAAAATTACTTTCCTTAATTTTTTAAACCATACTCAGAATTTATTACAGAAAGGAGATCTTCAGAACTTATTACAAAAAGGAGAGCTTCAGCACTGCACTTACTTGAAAAAGGAAGAATTCGAGTTTAAGAAATAGGGCTTTTTTTGTGAAACATCTTCTGCAGAATAGATATTTTTACCAGTGAAAGTATATGTTAAATTTTTTGAGTCAGATAGCAAGCAACATTCCTTACACATATGTACTGTTAACACATTAAATCATGTTATTCATTATTTTTATCAACTGCTTCCACCACTTTTCAGCTTTCAACATTTTTAAACTATATAAAAATTCATTTCAAAGAAGCAGATAATTCCTTGAAAATTTAGACACCTTGTTACTGATCGTGTTATTTACTAAGTGTGTTAATCCAACAATGTTAATTCAGCTTCACTAATTGCCTGATATTTAAATATTGGATACTTATTGTATTTATTTCAGTTAGATTAATGCCCTTAGTATATATTCAATCAAGATGAGTTTCATGGTTTCTAGCATTCTATATGAAAATTGCCTATTTGGGCCATGTCTAGCCAGAATTTCTCCTACGAAGTAACAATATTATCAGAACATGCATTTATAGAGATGACAGAGAGTATAATCAATTTTTCAGCTGTTCATTTCAACAATGTAAAATAGGCCTTGAACTAAACAGAAATAGATAATCTATCTATTGGTAAGAGGTCTTGGCAGTTTATTGGAAATGACTTAGATACCCATTATTATATTACTTTCCATGTTAGAAAAAAAGGAAATTACAGTTGAATATAGCATAAGAAATTTCAAAACAGAATCAACCAATGAAGACACAACTTTCTTTGAGTTACAACAATTTTACTCAAATAATATGTGGGCATGAATATTGAAATATATCCTTAAGCTGCAAAATAATGTAGATGGATCAGTTGGTTACTTGGGAAGAGATGAATGTAGGTAGGAAATAACTCATTTTCCCTATATTTGAGCAAATATATAAAGAACAATGGCAGGTAATTTCAAGAAATTTTTTTCCATTTGAAAGAAAATTATATTCTAAACTTAGTAAATGCATAAAAATCAAGAGAAGAAATAAATGATGCAATACCATAGCCCAAATATATATACTATCTTATATTTTGTACCATTTCATTCTGGTTTTAAATTTATTGAGGTGATTTTTACATAGTGACAATCATACTGAACATGCAATTGTGTTTCTACTCATTCATTAATTGTTTAAACTTATAAATTCAAAAAATTCTGTTTTAATATTGGCATATTCGGATATTTTGGGGTTTATTATAATTTACATAATCATTTCCATATAGCTAGCCAATTTTTTTGTATTGTGTTTTTCTCTGTTATAAATACTGAAACAATAAAAATGTGCCAAAAATGGTTTTGCTTTTAAGATTCTCAGTATATATTGCTAAACTGCTTTTTCAAAATTGTAATCAATGTCTGACTCTGAAGAGGCATCATAGCATGTGCTTAGGAGCAGGGAATCCAAAGCCAGACTTTGGATTCCAGAGTAACAACTCTGGTACTAACTTCCTGTATGACATTGAGGAAACCACTTAACCTCTCACTGTGACTCAGTTTCTTCATCTCCAAAGTTAGATATTAATAGTATGTTGTGGGGCCGGGCGTGGTGGCTCAAGCCTGTAATCCCAGCACTTTGGGAGGCCGAGATGGGCGGATCACGAGGTCAGGAGATCAAGACCATCCTGGCCTACACGGTGAAACCCCTTCTCTACTAAAAAATACAAAAAACAGGCGGGGCGAGGTGGCCGGCACCTGTGGTCCCAGCTACTCGGGAGGCTGAGGCAGGAGAATGGTGTAAACCCGGGAGGTGGAGCTTGCAGTGAGCTGAGATCTGGTCACTGCACTCCAGCCTGGGTGACAGAGCGAGACTCCGTCTCAAAAAAATAAATAAATAAATAAATATTATGTTGCTCAAAGCATTGCTGTAGTATTAAAAGAGTTAATATATGTAAATGTATAAATATGTAACACTCAATTGCTTATAATCTATATGTAAATCCTTAGAATAGTTCATAATAGTATGAACTTTGACTATAAAAAATATAAAAAAATATATTCACATAGACCATACTGATAGAAAATTTGTTGTTCTAAACAATGTCATATTTTCCAAGGTTGATCCTTTTCTAGATAACCAAAGCTTGGTAGATAAAAGATCAACCATAGTGAACACAATTTATAGCCCTTTGGGTAGTTGTCCAATGAAATATCCTTGTCAGCTATCTACGGACCTTTACTTGAGAGAAATTTTACTCACAGACATTTTCCAGCAGTTCCTTTCTTGTTGACAGGGGGAACAGTTTTTTATATTAGTTAATTCATTAGATGCAAGGTGAGTATGGCATCTATCAGCACACTGGTGCATGGCCTGAGCATGTGCATCCCTGCTGTAAAGATTTGACCAATTCTGCCTTAGCATTCAATTTGATTTCTGAGGTGGCAACTGACATCTTTATTGCCATCTCCATAAAACATCTAAATTATTACTCTAAGTCTTCCGGGGATTTCCATAAATGAGTGTTCCCTATGAGGGTATGCTTTTTAAAAGACTCATTTACCTGAACATACTGTAGCAAGGCCATTGATTATAGCTCAAGAGCCTACAAATACAAAAACATTCCCCTTAAGGCATGAGCCTAAATTCTCTTCTCCTGCTAAATGGATCTCAATTCTGTCCACTCTGCAGATTTGTTCTTGGTTCTTCTTCCACTGAGGTTTTACCTTCTGTATGGTACAGTGTGACTGATTTCTAAATAGCAACCTGTCCCTCCATTGTAAGATGGCCTTACTTGATTTCTGGCAAGTGCTCCACTCCTCATACTTTCTAGTTTTAACCACTTCGAACACCACCTGCTCAGTTGGGCCATAAAATGGTTGGAACAACCTCTATCACCACTCTTAATATGTCATTTAATGTTTGTTTTTGCTCAGTGTTTTATTCAAATTGTGACATTATTCTCATGACTTTATGAAGAAAAGCCAAAGAACTCATGGATAAGGAGCGTGATTTTATAAAAACCTGAATGGCACTGCTAGTCCTTGAGCTTCTTTCTTCAGACGTGTTCAGTGAGAGATAACTTATTATTCACATTGTGAGGAATATACCTGGTTACTATTGCCACGTGATTCTCAGAAAGCTCACAAAAGAAATTGGCCTCGAATTTTACCTGGATCTATCAAACAAAGACTGTTATATGGATGACTACAGTCCTTAACTCTCCTGAGTTTTCGCTTCTGAAGAGGGAAATTATCATATTATCAATATAAGGAACTAACCTGCTCTTTGTGGCTATCAAATCCAAGCATCCCTGGTAAGATTATGACAGTATGATGGCAAATTTAAATATTCTTGTGGCTAAACAGTCACTGTATAGTGAATTCCATTTCATGAGAATGCAAATTGTGCTTGGATGAACTTCAGAACTGGTACTTTGATGAAATTATTGGCTACATCTGTATTGGATCACCAGTCCTGCTTGGTCTATTTCGCTTCCTATATAGTATTTAAAATGTTACATAGGTATATAAGTACACATCAGGTATCACTAAAATTTTCAGGAAAACCACCTCTTTAATCCTTGTCAGTCTACTCTCGATGTCTCGGAACTGCCTTCTATACCAGCCAGATGAGGTATCTTAAAAGGTGAAAATGTAGTAGTGAGAATTAAACTCCCACTTCTCCCATTTTCTTAATCAGAACATAGATCTCATGCCATCGCCTGGAATTCAGTTGCTGAACTTTTACTACCTGGAAGGACATGGATAATTACAAAAGTTCTTACTTAGCATGGCTAATTAAAACTGGGCAAAGGGCACCTTCTCACTCTGTTGATTGTTTCCTTTGCTGCGCAGAATATTTTTAGTTTGATATAGTCCCCATTGTCTATTTTTGCTTTTGTTGCCTGTGTTTTTAGTGTCATATTCATTAAGTCATTGCCAAGACTGATGCCATGAAACTTTTCCCTTAATATTTTTTCTGCAGGTTTCACAGTTTCAAGTCTTAACATTTAAGTCTTTAATACATTTTGAGTTTATTTTTGCAAACTACGGAATAGGAGAAGATATTTGTAAACCATATATAATAAAAGTTTAATTCTCAAAATATATAAACCATATATAATAAAAGGTTAATTCTCAAAATATATAAGGAACTCCAACAACTCAACAGAAAAAAAAAATACCTAAGAACCTGATTAAAAATGGGCTAAGGACTTGAATAGACATTTTTCCAAACCAGACGTAAAAAAGGTGAAATATGTTTATGAAAAGATGCTCAAAGTCACTTATCATTAGTGACTTTGAAATGCAAATCTAAATCACAATGATATCTTACTTTATAGCTGTGAGGATGACTATGCTAAGAAAATGAAAGACAACAAGTGTTGGTGAGGATATGGAGAAAAGAAAACCCTTGTGTGCTTCTGGTAGAAATGTAAAATAGTGTAGCTGCTATAGGAAACAGCAGGAAGCTTCCTAAATAATTTTAAAATAGAAGTCAGGCATGGTGGCTCATGCATGTAATCTCAGCACTTTGGGAGTCCAAGGTGAGAGAATCACTTGAAGCAGGAATTTGAGACTAGCCTGGGCAACATTCCAAGATCTTGTCTCTACCAAAAAGAAAATGAAAAGAGAAGAAAAAGAAAAAGAAATAGAACTATCACATGATCCAGCAATTCCACTTCTGGGTATCTATCCAAAAAAAACTAAAATCGAGCTCTTAAAGAAATATTAGCACTCCCATGTTCATTACAGCATTATTCACAATAGCCAAGATATAAAAATGCCACAAACACGCATCATCAGATGAATAAAGAAAATGTGATGAATATACACAGTGGAATATTATTAAGTTTTAAAAAAGAAGAAAATTTTGCAATAAATTATAACATTGATGAATCTTGAGGACATTAAGCTAAGAGAAATAAACCAGTTACAGAAAGATTAATACCACATTATTCCACTTACATAAGGTACCTAAAGTAGACAAACTCATAGACGCAGAGTGTAGAATGGTGGTTGCCAAAGACTTGCGGCTGGGAGAAAGTGGCAGTTACTAACCAATAGATATAAAATTTTAGTTATGAAGGATGAATAAGTTCTAAAGATTCACTAAACAACATTGTGCCTATAGTTAATAATGCTGTATTATAAACTTAAAATCAGGTAAAATAAATAAAAAAAAAAAACAGTCAACCTCACATTTCTGATAGAATGAAGAGGGTTTATGCCGGTTTTCAAAGAATGCAAAAAGAGCTGTAAGCCCTAACTACACTTTGTGAAAACTCTCAAAGAAGCCTCGTGTTTTGGCTTCATCCTAGACTTCCACTTTTAGAACAACTCTTCCTCCTGAACATGACTGAGATTCTGGACTCTAAACAGTATTGCCCCTGGGTCACTGCCTTCATTACCGGCCAAGTAAATTATGCTACGTAAATGAACACTCGCTACCTGGGTGCGGTGCCTCACGCCTGTAATCCCAGCACTTTGGGAGGCTGAGACAGGTGGATCACTTGAGCTCAGGAGTTCAAGACCAGCCTGGCCAACGAGGTGGCTATCTCTACTAAAAATACAAAAATTAGCCAGGCGTGCTGGCGGGGGGCTGTAATCCCAGCTACTCAGAGGCTGAGACTACTTGGGAGGCTTGCTTTATCAAAGAATGTCTCTACAGTGGAAAAATATTTTTAAGGTAAAATGGAATAAAACATTTAACCAAAGAAATGCTATTATTTTAAGTATAGATATTTGTTAGAAACATTCAAATATTAATATTGTTCTCTAAGCGTACACTGTCATTTATACTAGATACCATTGCTCCCATTGTTAACTAGTAGACAATCTTTAATAATTTCCAAAATAATTGTCTTAAATCCATTAGAAAATTAATGATGCAAAAAGTCTAAAAACACAAACTCAAACAAACAAACAAAAAAGCCTCCAGATTGGGCAGAGCCCTCCTTAGATTAGAAGATATCTACTCTAGTTTTTTTTCCCCTTGGGGAATAGTGAAGAAAGAATTAAGTCCGCCATGAATAGTAAGGTCTGGGGGAGACTCTGTAAAGACAAAATTTAGCTTTAAGGAAGAACCATTAAATTCCTAGTACTTAAAGCCTTAATAGCAGATTAAAGAAGTCAATAAAAATAATCTAAACTGAAGCCCAGTTTAGATTTATTCCATGTTTCATTTAGTAAAAATACTTACGTAGTGTATTTTTTACCTATTTCAGCCATTCGAAAGAATTGTTAATTTCAGTAGACATAAAAATATTCTTTGCTTGGTCAAATGTAAGAACCAGCTGAAAATAAAGAAAATATGTATTTGGATAATATAACTGTTTAACAAATACATAATAGATATGTATTGAAGAGTATATGTATATATACTATTAAGAGATGTAAAATACATATGTTAACAAACAAAAATCAATAAGCTAGGGATCCATTTTTGCATACCTTCCACACTGAGCCGGTTATCAAGTCTTTATACATCCTATTCATCTGTCTCTCCAACTGACTCTTTTCTATCCATCCCTACTAAATATTACTTATTTCAAATTATCATCTATTTTTTCACAGAGAAAAGAAATTAGTATTTAGTTTGTAGCTCATATTTCAACTCCCACTGGGAGGATGGTTAGAGAGAAATGACTTGACTAAATTTTCATATAAAATATAAATCAAACCTCTTGAGAGTATTGACTAGTAGAAAGATAAAGAAGAGTCCTTGGTTGGATATAGCCTAATTTTAACAGGACTATCACAGTTCATTTTGTGCTGCTATAACAGAATACCACCCACTAGTTAATTTGCAAATAAAAAAAAGTGTATTTAGTTAGTGGTTCTGGAAGCTAGAAAGTCCAAAAGCGTGGTACTAGTATCTGGTAAGTGCCTTTTTACTGTATCATGACATGGCACAGGGTACCAGATAGTGAGATGGTAAGAGCTTGTGCACTCAGGTCTCTCTTCCTCTTCTTATAAAGCCACAAGTCCCATCATGAGGGCCCCACCCTGAGGAGTTTATCTAATCCTAATTACCTCCCAAATACCCCAACTCCAATTCCTTAATCATGTGAATTTGGGGATAAATTTCTAACACATGAAATTTGAGGGACACATTAAGACCAAGGACCTATCCTGTTTGTCTAGGTTGGTCTCTGCTTTTTGCAAGTCTGATTTGATAAACCAACTTTTGTGTTTCTCAGACTATTGCTATAAGCAGAATTATCTTTATTTTATACAAACAATAATGCCTAAGGCACATTTTAACAAGAAAAAGCTGGAATGGAAAAGCGGTATAAGAAACTGATGCTTGGATGTTTTCCTACTTATGGTTGGTAGGAAGTGGTGAAAGATATCATGTAGATTATGGAAGAAAAGACTTACCTTTTATCACAGGCTCTAAAGTTCTATACACTGTTTGCAACAATAAATTAAAAATATAAAACACAAATAGGCAAGAAACAACACATTGTCAAGAGAAAAAATAGTTAACAGAAAAAGATTCATGAAAGACACAAATATTGGAAATATGAAATAGATCATTTAAAAGACTATGATTAGTATTTTAATGTTTCATAAAGAATTTTGTCAGACAAATGGAGACAAGACAATGTTGAGTCGACATATGAAAAACTTCTATAGAGATACTAGAAATAAATGACACCGTGAGAGAGATTAAGGTTGTCTTAGACAAACTGACCTGTTTGATCTAAGTCAAAAAAGCTGAAAAAACAATCAGTGAACCTGAAGATAGTTTGAAAGACATTATCTAAACTAGAATATAAAGAGGAAAACATAGTAAGCAATCAAGAAGAAAAAACAGGTAAACAAAAACTAGAAGAGAGCATCCAAGAGTTGTAGGACAATATAACATTGCCTACCATATGTATATTTTGAATCTGAGGAAAAGGAGAAAAGATAATGTAGCAGAAAAAAAAAAATGTTAGAAGGGATAATGGCTGAGGATTTCCCCAAAATAGTGAAATACATTAAACCACATATCAAAAGGGATCAAAAAAACTTAAACAGGATGAATACCAAAACACCCACATATCACATACAAACTACTTAAAAACAAATACAATGGAAATCTTGAAGTCCAATCAGAAGATAATGACACATTTCAGGTACAGGAACAAATATAAAGCCCAGACAGATTTCTAATCAGAAATTATATAACATAGATGATGATGAAGTGTGACCTAAAGTACTGAAAGAAACAATAATACCTATCAATCCAGAGTTCAAATTCAGTGAAATTATCTTTTACAAAAGACATAGAGAAAATGAGTGCCACATTTCAAGTTGGCTGATTAGATATATTGGACACTCACCTTCTCCAGAAGGAAGAGTTAAAATTGCAAGTAGATAAACAGACCTAAAATAGAACATCTAAAGATAGAACACTGGAGTTAAATAGCCCATGCACAGAGAGAGAAGGAATTGATTGGAGAGTTCAGCTGAGATCAGTTGGGAGCCCAGAGTAGCTTCCCATTGCAGGGCAGGAGTAAGTGGGTCCACACTCAGGAGTCCAAACTCTTAGGAGGCCACACTTCTACTTCAGACTACCCTAATTGTAGCCAGGGTTCCTTTACCTATACGGGCTCTGACATTAATGTTGGCAGTGATCTGGAGATCCCACAAATGCAATGTTCCAGACAGAAAAATTGCAATGGACCACACACCCCCAACTCCCAAGGCCTAAGCAACAGCAGCATGGTACGACTGTGAGAGCCCAGTCTCCACTGAACTGCATCCTACCCTAGGAACCAACATTCCCACACATTCACAACTCAGGAACCCCCGTTGACATCTTCTGGCATCCACCCAAAGGGCTGCAGTCGTGCAGTGCCACTGGCTGGTCCCAGTGGTGTTGCAGGATCCTGAGCACTCTAGCTCACATACAGTACCACTTTCCAGGGAAAGGACAGTGGGGCACACCAAGAAGCTGCCCCTGGAACAAAGAGCACACCTTCCAGAGCCTGAGAGCTTCCTGAATGAAGCTATAAATAGCAAACCTGCCCCCACCATCAACATCGCTTCCATGGAAGGGTGGAATGAATCCCCACCACGACACAACATGACAGCCACAGCTGCCTCTGGAGGTAGAATAAGTGAGTATCAGTGATGTCTGGCTGGAGCTGTGAATAGCAAACCCACTCCCACCAGAAGCATGACCTCTGTGCTCTACTGTGCATTCTGAGTACAGAGTCTTCATACATACCACTGAAAATAATGCTACTGTCAGAGACAGTGTGGACTCCCCAGAGCCTGAGAGCTCCCTGCAGGTGGCTGTATACAGCAACCATACTGACACAAATAGCAGGACCTCTGTGCTCCAGCATAAGCCTTGAGGTCAGGCTTCCCATGCCCATTGCCACAGATCACTCTTGTCTGCCTACTACAGCCTATACACCTGCACACCATCAGGACCTCATGTCAGTTCACCCAGTGTGGTACTGCCCACACAGAGATCAAACACCCCTCCCTGGAACCTGGTTATATCCTTATCCATGACACCAGCTGTGGTATTTGTGCACTTGCCGCTGAGGACCTGAAGTTGAGTTCATCCAGCCTGTCACCAACACCACCAGGTATACTCACCCACATGCACTACCTATAAGCTAAAAGGCCAGTATGCTGAGCCCATCACTATAACCGCTAACATTAGTAATAACTGCCTGGGTTATCCTGCCAGTGCTACTACCATCATCCATGCTACAAATGATACTCAGGGGCCTCAGAACCAGGTAACCCATATGGTCTCCACTGCTGCCACTGTCAGTACCCAAGCAAGCTACTTGGAAGCCCAGGTATTTGCCCACCTAACCTACTAACACTGGTGCCCACATGCACCACCTAGTGGCCCAAGGCTATGCATTCTCAGCTTGCTGCTACCCCTACCAGGGCCTGAAGATTGGCCCACCCGGCATCCCCAACCCCAGCAAAGCCTTACCATGGCTTCTATTATACTAACAACCACAACCAAGTAACTGAGGAATTTACAGATTCCATGGATGCTTTGTACAGCCAAATAAATTGTGTGAAGACAAAACTACCATGCAGTGTAACCTATTATGGACTGAGAATCAAAGCTAAGGTGCCCCTGCCAACCATCATCATACACATATCTTCAAGTAAAAATCCTCGTATATGAGTCAATCCAAAAACAAGAAGAAGTGACTGTTAAACCAGATCCCCAGATAACAATGTAAGGCAAACAGAATCATGAAAAAGAAAATATGACACTTCTAGGAATCACAATAATATATATCACAATATATTCTAATCATTAAGATACTTATAAAATCCCAGAAACCGTAATTCAAAATATTGATTGAAGAATCTCAGAGAAGCCAGAAGTGGTGGCTCACGCCTGTAATCCCAGTACTTTGGGAGGCCAAGGCAGGCAAATCTCTGGAGGTCAGGAGTTTGAGACCAGCCTGGCCAACATGGTGAAACCCCATATCTACTAAAAATACAAAAATTAGCCAGGCATGGTTGTACATGTCTGTAATCCCTCGGGAGACTGAGGCAGGAGAATTGCTTATAGCTGGGAGGTGGGGATTGCAGTGAGCTGTGATAGTGCCACTGTATTCCAGCCTAAGTGACAAACTAAGACTCTGCCCAAAAAAAAAAAAAAAAAAAAAAAACTCAGAGAGTTACAAGAAATAAGAAAATATATAAGATAAATAAGCTATAAGAAAATACTAAAAGACAACAGAAAAAAATAAAAAAAAACAATTCTGGATATGAATGAGAAATTCACCAAACAGATAGATATCATAAAAAAAGAAATAAATAGAAAACATGGAACCAAAAAATGAAATACAAAATACATTCAAAAACTTCAACAATAGACTAGATCAAGCAGAAGAAAGAATGTCACAATTTGAAGACAGGTTTTCAAAATAACCAGGTCAGACAAATATAAAGAAAAATAAATAAATAATAATAAGCAAAGCCCGTGGGATGTACGAGACATCATCAAGTGATCAAATACTCTAATTTTTGAGGTCCCAGAAGGCAAAGAGGAAACTAAAGTGTTAGAAAACCTATTTAACAAAATAATACGTGAAAACTTCCCAAGCCTAGCAAGAGATTTAAGCATCCAAATTGAAGAAGCCCAGAGATCCCCAAATAAATACACTTCAAAAAAGTATTCTCCAAAGCACATTATAGTTAAAATGTAAAAAGTCAAAGACAAATAGAAGAACTCTACAAACAGCAATAGAAAAATGTCTAGTCACCAATAAAGGAATCCTTATGAGATTAACAGCAGATTTCTCAGCAAATACCTCACTGGCCAGGGGAGAATGATACATTCAAAGGGATAATACATCCAAAGTACTAAAAATAAAAAGAATTTTCAATAAAAAATACTATACCCAGCAAAATTATACTTCATAAATATAAAAGAAAAAAAGAAATTCCTAGAAAAGTAAAAGCTGAGGGAATTCATCATCACTAGAGTAGCCCTACAAACATTGCTTAAAGGAATCCTAAATGCAGAAGTGAAAGAATGATACCGTTACAGAAACACACCAAAAAATAAAACGCATTAGTAGAGCAAACATACAAACAAGAAAAAGATTCAAGTGGTACTACTACAGAAAACCACCAAACCACAATGATAAATAAGAAATAAAGGAGCCAGACACGGTGGCTCACGCCTGTAATTCCAGCACTTTGGGAGGCCGAGGCAGGCGGATCAAGATGTCAAGAGATCGAGACCATCCTGGCCAACATGGTGAAACTCCACCTCTACTAAAAATACAAAAATATTAGCTGGGCGTAGTGCTACATGCCCGTAGTCCCAGCTACTCGGGAGGCTGAGGCAGGAGGATAGCTTGAACCCAGGAGATGGTGGTTGCAGTGAGCCGAGATTGTGCCACTGCACTCCAGCCTGGCAACAGAGTGAGACTCAAAGAAAAGAAAAGAAAAGAAAAGAAAAGAAAAGAAAAGAGAAGAGAAGAGAAGAGAAGAGAAGAGAAGAGAAGAGAAGAGAAGAGAAGAGAAGAGAAGAGAAGAGAAGAGAAGAGAAGAAAAGAAGGAAGGAAGGAAGGGAGGGAAAGAGACAGAGAGAGAGAGAGAGAGAGGGAGGGATGGGAAGGAAGGAACAAAACAACCAGAAATCAATCAACAAAATTATAGAAATAAGCCTTCACCTATCAAGAATGACCTTGAACATAAACAGATTAAACTTTCCACTCAAAAGATATAGACTGCCCAATGGATTTAAAAAATCATGACTCAAGTATATGATACCCACAGGAAACCCACGTCACCTGTAAAGACACCTATAAGCTAAATGTAAAGGGATGGAAAAAGGTATTCCATGCAAACTGAAACCAAAAATGAGCAGGAATAGTTATACTTATATCACATAAAGGAGACTGCAAGGCAAAAACAGTAAAGGGCAACAAAGAAGGACATTATATGTTGATTAAAGAATGAATTCACCTAAAGGATATAACTGTTCTAAAGATATTTGCATGCAACACTGGAGAACCGAGATATATAAAGCAAATACTAGATTTAAAGGGAGAGGTAGACTTCAATACAGTAATAGTTGGAGACTTCAAAACCTGACTTTTTCCATTAGATATCATCTAGACAGATAATTAACAAGGAAACTTGGGTTTAAATTGCACATTAGACCAAGTGGACCTAACAGACATTTACAGAACATTTCATCTAACAGCTATAGAATGCACCTTCTTCTCATTAGCACATGAAACATTCTTCAGCTTATGTTAAAACACAAAACAAGTCTCAACAGTATTTTATAAATAAAATCATATCAACACAGATAGTATCAAATCATCCCGGACCAAAGTGAAATAAAATTAAAAATCAATAACTGGAGGAACTTTGGAAGTTATAAAAATACATGAAAATTAAACTACATGCTCCTGACCATTTGGTTAAGGAAGGAATTAAGAAGGAAATTGAAAAAAACAATGCTTGAAACAAATAAATATTAAAGCACAACGTACCAAAACCTATGAATATAGCAAAAACAATGTCAACAGAAGAGTTTATAGCAATAAATGACTACATCAGAAGAGTTTCAAATAGATTACCTAATTATATATCTCAAGAAAAACGAAAAGCAAGAACAAACTAAACCCAAAATTGGTGGAAGGAAAGAAATAACTATCAAGAGCAGAACTAAATGAAATAGAGACTAAAAAATAATATGAAAGATCAACAAAAGGAACAGTTATTTTTTTAAAAAGCTAACAAAATTGATAAACTGCTTGCTAGACTAATGAACTAAATAAAGAAGACACAAATAAAATCGGAAACAAAAAAGGAGATACTGCAACTGATACCACAGAAATACAAAAGATCATCAGAGACTACTGGAGACTACTGTAAACAACTGTACCCTAACAAACTAGAAAACCTAGATAAAATGGATAAATTATTGGAAAAATACAATGTACCAAGATTGAATCAGGAAGAAACAGAAAACCATAAGAAGCAATGAGATTCAATCAGTAACAAAAAGTCTCCTAACAAAGAAAAGTTTCAAAACAGATGGCTTCACTGCTGATTTCAGTCAAACCTTCAAAGAAAAACTAACAGCAATTCTCCCCAAATTATTTTTAAGAATTGAAGAGAAGTGATTTCTCCCTAATTAATTATATGAGGCCAGCATTTCTCTGATACCAAAGTCAAATAAGAACATGATACAAAAAACAAAACTAAACAGCAATATATCTGATGAACAAGGACACAAAACTCCTTTAGTTTACTGTTAAACTAGATCCAAGTACAAATCAAAAGTTAATACATTATAATCAAATGAGATTTAACTAAGGGATACAAAGATTGTTCAAAATGTGCAAATCAGTATACATAATATATTACATCCACAATGAAAGACAAAAACCATATGACCATCTCAACAGAGACAAAAAAAGCATTTGATAAAATACAACACTTATGCCAAAAACTCTCAACAAATTAGGCATAGAGAAAAAGTTCCTCAAAATAATAAAAGCCATATACAACAACCCACAGTCCAATGAGGAAAATCTGAATTATTTTCCTCTAAGAACTAGAAAAACACAAGGGATCCTGCTTTCACCACTCCAATTCAACATAGTACTAGAAGCCTAATCAGAGCACCAGGCAAGAGAAAGCAATAAGAACCATCCAAGTTGGAAAATAAGTCAAATTGTCTCTACTGATGATATGATCTTATATCTGGGAAAACCTAAAGACACCACCAAAAAAATTATTAAACCTAATACATAAATTCCATAAAGTTGCAGGATACAAAATTAATTTGCAAAATTTTCTAGCATTTCTAAACATTAACAATGAAATATTTGAAAAAGAAACCAAGAAGGCAATTCTACTTACAATGGCTACGAAAATATACCCCAAAATAAATTTAAGTAGAGAAGTGAAAGACCTCTACAAGCAAAACTACAAAACACTAATGAAAAAGACTGAAGAGGACAAAAACAAATGAAAAGACATCTCATGATCATGGAACAGAAGAATTAATATTGTTAAAATGACCATACTTCCAAGGCAACCTACAGATTCTACACAATACTTATCAAAATACCAACATTATTTTTCACACATATAGAAAAACAATCCTAAAATTTGTATGAAACAAAAAAGACCTGCCCCGCGCCCCCCCCCAAAAAAAAGCTGTAGACAACACAATATTTGACTGAGCAAAAAGAACAAAGCAGAAAGAACAAAGCTGATGAAAAAGTATAGCATCTACAAGCAATTTCTGGACATCAATAAACAAAAAGAGAGGAAAAACAATTCTTAAAAGTGGAACAAAGGATACCAGCAGCTAGTTCCTAGAATAAGAATCCTGCATGGATATAAACAAATAACAAAACAACAACAAAAATATGATACAATGCTCAAACTCAGAAAATTGCAAAAAGAAAAAAAATGAAAAGCATCTGTAAACCATAAGAATGATCAAATAAAAAAAAATAGGCAATACAAAAATAAACAAATGAAGATGCAATATGTAACATTGGTACAAATAGGTACAGCTATTCTAATAGGAATGACATCTGGTGCTAAATAATAAAATTACGTGTCTGTCTATATACTTAATTTATAGTCACCACCTTTGGGCATATATCCCAGAAAAATTCCAACATGAGTCCACAGGGAATATATACGAGGACACTCATCAAAGAATTGTTTGTGTTAGAGGGAGTTGTAGGCAACCCAAATGTTCATCACTAGAGAGGTGCATACCATAAGTATGTTACAAAATAATCTGCAACAATTAGAGCAATGGAACCGATGAACACAAAGCAATATGAGTAGATCCTCAAAACAGAGCACTGAATGCATAAAGTTAGAGTGAAATGTATGTAAATGTAAAACACAAAGGCACAAAAAAAGCACAACATATTTTACATGGGTAAGTACATATCTAAAGAGTGGTCAGAAGATTAGAGTGGATGGTTATGGAGTACAGAGAATGGGTATTAAAGAGAAATAAGTATAAAATAAAGAAATTGGAAGTGAGAGTATAGGAATTTACTTGAGCACCATTCAAAATGAATAGTACTAATTAAAATATAGAACACTATTAAGCAATATAGGATTCTAAAGCAAGTAACTGCAAATGATATGCAGATTTAATGCTCGGAAAATTCTAATGATTGGCTGATAACTACAGTGGCTATTTTTTACAATCTCTCTAGTTTGCTTTTGCTACTAAGACAGAATAGCTGCATTTTGTTTGTTTCTCATTTTTTCCCTCCCCTGACTTAATTTTCTGTACAATGAATTTCTAAGAGCAATGTTATTTCTTCACATAGCATTTTTTTGCAGTGAGTCTTAAGATAGTAAATTTATTTTTTAGTATATGTAACCTTATTTAGGAGGTCTGAACACTTAAAATGTGTTCAAACCCTCTGTTAGTTCTACAAACATGCAGCAAAGGTGTCCTAGTCAATTTTGTCTGATCTACTATATGGACCTTAGATATACACATATAGTCATGAAAATAAACAATATTTTATTTAAGGTGCTGGTGATATTTTCGTTAAGATATTGATCTTGGCTGAGCATATATCGAGGGTCATATTGCTATTTCTAAATTTTAAAATACTATAGAAGAATTATTCTAAAACATTTGCTGTAATTTAATTTATATCTATATTTTAAACTCTTTAGCCATTTTTTTTCTTTAGATTCCCCCTTCTGGGTTTGAGATTATAACCCAATGTTATTGGTTTAATAATAGTAAAGTATGATGGCAGGACACTTAAGAAATGCCACTATATGTGAAACAGAATGTAATGTGATTTTAGATCTGGAAATTGCTGGTGGTGAGTGGAGTGCGAATAAATATCAAATGTCTCCTCTTTAGCACTAAATGTAAAATGTTCCAAATCATCTTATCCAACTCTAGATGTTAACTTAAATGTAAATGCACATATTGAATGCAATAGTGGAATAGCAAACAGAATTCATAACAGAACAAGTAATATGATTGGAGATGCTGTTTTGCTGTATTTTTTAATGCCAAGAAATAGCAAATTGGTCTTTAAGAACATATACTGTAGGGTACTTGGGGTGCTAGAAAAGATAGAGCTGCATTATCGCTAACCTAGATTTCTTTTAAATTTCAATACTGTAACACAGGAGGGTAAGGTAAGAACTTTACCTAGGCAACTACTAAAACAGAATCGAACACACCAGATCGAAATAGTTAATATATCTATGTGCTTCAGAGTATACTTTCAAGTCTATCTGCCTACTTGCTAAAATGTCCCTACTCAGAGGAGTTCACTTTCTTGATTTGGAGACAAACACTGATTAATACGACGGAGTGAGTCCTGTTATGCCTTAGGAGATTCAGTGTTCTACAAAATAACAATTGCTATGTTTTGTCTCAGTCAGACATTTGACAAGTTTGTAGACTCGCTGAAGATTTAATTTTTATTAGGATTATTTAGAGATCTAAATTTTACTAACACAATTATTCATCAGGTTCTGAAGCAAAAGTATAGCAATGAGAATCTTGTCCAGATCTTATCTTGAACAAAACAACCTTACACTCAAAGCATTCATAATTTTTATTTTCCACCCATCATTTACGGCTCTATATTTTGTCATTATTTTCTCAAGTAGACTAAAGCTGCTCTCAATAAAATGTTGGGTATATCAGAATTGATCCCTAAATATCCCTTGATACAGTTCAATAAATTGTGGAATATATCCAAACAACAGAATAGCTTGGCATGTTTAAAAGACTGTGTGGATCTATCTGTTTTTGTTACAAATGTCCTTTAAAGCTTAGAAGAGTGCACATTGTATGATTTGTACTGGGTTTAAAAAAATAGATTTGTATATTCACCTATAGATAAATATAGGAATAAAGATATACTTTTAACTTATATGCTGTTCTAGAAAGATGAAAAAGATACATGCCTATTACAGTTCTAAAGATGAAAAAGAAAAAGTTGATGGTGAATAAGTTTGCGAATCAAAACTAGGGTCTGGGGAATGGAAGGGAAACATTTGCTTGTCATTTTGTTTCGTTTTGTACTGTTTGACATTCTAGGTAGACGATTGTGTTCATTTTATTGAAAATTAATTATTTAGATTAGCTGTATGGTGAGATTACGGGCTATTTTAATTTTATTCTCTACTTTAAAATAACATGAATTAAAGTTTTAAGTAAAAGAACAAATAAGGCAAGAGACAAACAGAAAGGGAAGGAGGAAGAAGAACGGAAGGGAAAGATACAAGAAAGAGGGAAAGGGGCAGGATTGTAGAGGCAAATGTAGGTTTAAAAAATTCTCTAAACCACTGGAACCCCAGGTCTGTCATTAGAACAGATTTAGTTATATGTTCTTGATTCCTGTCCACAATCTCATGTCAACTTGTTTAATCTTTTAATGACTTCTCACCAAAATGCGAAATACCTGATAATTCCTTTTACATAAGTTACTGCAGGAAGTCTTACAAACCTTTTAGTTAAATATACAGCAGCAAAACTTTTGTAATTAAGTGTTCAGCATTGGTTAACGGGGTATAAGGAATCATGAATAGTGCAGTATTTTAAACACTGTTATGCTTGTAAAATCACATGTGGTTTTCCAAACAGACATCCCTTTTTAAAATAAAATTTGATTGATAACATTTGCTTTAAAAATCTGCAAATTATTTTGTGAGAAAAAATATTAATATGTTATAATGCCTAATTTTGAGGTTTATAATTAAAAAATTACCTGCTTACTAACTTTTAAATTACTTTATACCTCTTTATAAATTGGGAAGATTTTCTTCAAGCAAGGCACATAAAATACATTAATATAAGTATGTATTTTTGATCCTTCTAGAAATTTATCCTAAATGATATAGTCAATTGTATATTTTCAAAAGAATATGGGAATTTATTGTGTAATTACCAGAATATTGATGATTTATAAATGACCAAAATATCTAACAAAATAAGATTGGTTGTAGGAAGTATGCTTTGAAAAATTTTGCAATCATTATAATTTAAGAAACATAGAGCTATATGTATTGCCAGATAAATAAATTCATAATATATTTTTACTTGAAGAAAACACAATATAAAATGCATGTTTTATTTTTTGTACAAGTTATTCTATTTTTTGCTACAAACAAATGATATATGCGTAAAAAGCTGAATCAGTATGCATTTATCTTATCTCTTAATGTCTGTTTCTAATTAGTAGGATTACTTTATTCTTTTTTAATATATGTATTCTCTTGTTATTCAACAAGCATTTACTATTTGGGTAGTAGAGATATATAACAATAAATAAACTATAAAATGCTAAGTGGAAATCGCATGACCACATATTTGAAACTAAGTATGATTTCTACTTTCTTCACTCCTGAAGTCTCAAGTCAATCATCACCTCCTCTGTTGAAGTATTTTGCAGCTTCACTTTATCATACTGCTTTGACTCTAATTTGTATGCCCTTATTTGTTAATAATACCTGTCAAAATGTGTGTCAGCATTTAAAAACGAGCCTAGTTATCCACTAAATTCCTTGAAAGTTAGGACTCTATTTCTATTGCCTATGAGCAATCTGACAATTATCATTTTTTCAGTGTGGTTTAACTTAAATCCAAAAATATAAGAAAGAAAAGTTTTAAAATACCTGCAAATGAATTCATATGAAATAAACTGGTCAACCTATAACTACACATGTAATCTGCGTGTGGATAACTTCTACCAGGAAAAAAAAATCTTGAAAATATATGATGCTTAACAGCTATCAGTCATCAGACAGTTTCTGGAGATTTTAAATTCACAGTGTTAGGATAAGAGGGATACAATTGTTTATTAATAGCTGTGAGTGCAAGATGGAATTCAATCCATTATTGATGAAACAGACCAATAATCAATAAATGCAACATTGGAGATATTTTTGACATATCCCTTTTAAGTTTGCAACCACTGAGGCAGTCATTTGCCTATTGCTTTCACATCTATTCTCAGTCTTTCACTTACTCTGCTTTGTATCTCAAAGAACTACATTTATGCAGACTCCTTTGCCAACTGACTCAGAGTTAGGTTTAGCAAGTTGCAGGCACAGAGAGGAAATGGAGAGAAACCAAAATATATCTTTCCTGCTCTGCTACTGATGTCATAAATGTCTAGGTCTCTTCAGTGGCTCCAGCTCCTGCCAGGCAGTTTCTCTCTCCATGCTCATGGCAGCCACATGGCAACCTCCACCTTGATTCTAGATCCTATAGCATGACCCTGGCTTTCAGGTTCTAGTAATATCGTTTCTACCAATTTCTCCCAGCCCTGGTTCCTGCTGTTTACTATTCTTTAGGTTGATTCACTGGTTCTTTATCTCTTATATCACACACATAATCAATTCCTTGCATCAAATTATCTGTTTCAAATAGCTAGAGTGTTTTTTTTCTTATCTGGATACCTTTCAATACAACAGCCAAGATTTCTTTCAAGTTACAATGGAAGCTGGTGTGCAAACTGCCTGGTTCAAAAGCACTGTTTAGTAACAAATCCAGTTTACCTGGTTTACCTGCTTGAGCAACCACATTTTAAAATGTAAATACAATTGCATGTACAATCGTTTAAGGACTTTTGCAAAACATCTGATGAAACTCATTTTACTTAGTACTTACTTGCTAAAATATAATAGCAATTGAGGATGATTTAGCGTGCCCTATGGACATGCTACTTATGAAAATTATTGATCAAAGTATGTACATTTTTTATATAATGATATGTATTATACTTGTTTATATAATTGTCTTAAATAATGGATAACTATAGATACAATGAGATTAAGGATTTGTTTCCAATTCCTCCTCCTTTTCAAATTGTTGAAGACCTTTGTCTCAATCACCTAATTGAAATGTCCCCATCCAGATTCTGTCCTAGGTTTGGCTTTCATCAACAATTCTATGTAATTTGTTTATCCTTTTTTGGTTATCACTGATTCACACTTCACAGACCACTTAATGGTATGTCATCAATTATTATGACTACAGGATACTCCAGTTCTTTATGTAATGGCTCGAAGCAAATTATTAATCAAGTGTATCAAGGAAACTACAAATATGTGTTCCAATTTACTACTACTAAATTCTGGCTATACAGGAACCTTAAGGGGGTTAAAACTCTCTTGATCCTATCCTAGTCAGGCTCCTCTGAACTTTTTTCAAGTAGGCCCTGACTCTTGGGCTTCCATGTACAATTCTGCTTAGCCCAGTTTTAGCAAGAATCTTGCTCAATCTGTGCAGCAAAACTCCTCAATCTTTGATACATAATCAAATTCCTTATGCCCCCACCCTCTATATCTTATCACCCAGTCTTCATATTGCCTTCAGCAATTATGCTGTCAAGTCTGTTTAACCAGAATCTTCCTTACCCGTGATGCTGCTGCTTAGTAATTTTCCATCCACTGACCCCCACTAGGATATAATTGTCCACTTGACTTTGTTTTATTTCGAGTTGAGCCAAGTCTCTCTCTTCTACTACCAAACCGCATTGTAGGAGCACCCCTTGAATAAACTCTGCCTTACCATTCTTTAACAGATGTCAAAAATACTCATTTTTAATGAAGGAGCGGGAATTTCTTTTATTATTCTGCAGATATGGCTGAAGGGCTACCTGGTTATTGAGAATGAGTTTTTCAGTTCTTCCCAAGCTGCTGTCATGAATGAACCCTAACTTTTAAAAAATTCTGTTTGAGGGTGAAACAAACATTTTCAAATTACTCTCTCTCTAAAACACTTTCACATCACTCAGAAACATTACTCTTTTGACAGTTTCTGTGAAGCCTATTTTGCTAATACTATGTATATATACTTAGTAAATATTCCAGTTTGAATAAAATGGCTGGGATTTAAAAGTTTTGAGATACAAATCCTAGATGGCTATTGTGTTTTGTGATTACTTTTTGGCAGTTTCATATCAAGGTAGAAGTTATCATGTTGTACCTCTAAATGTTTTTTATAAACCAAATTCATTTCTCATTTTTTAAAAAAATTATGTCTTTGCCTTGAAAGTTCTCTGCACCTCTGGAGTCTTATAGAATTTTTAAATTTGGCAGAGCAATGCTAATGCCCTGATCATTTTCTGTATGGATTCTGAGACTGTATTATTCCACATACCTGAGAAGGGAGGGAAATGTTCTTATTCCTCTGTCGACTTCTCCTGTTGTATGATTAGCTCTGTGACATGCCAGTTTGACCCATCTCTTAGTCTCCATTTGGAGAAGCAGTCAAAAAGGCAAGTGCCTTAGGAACTGAAACACTCATAAGCTGTCAACAGGAGTTATAAACCCATAAAAGATGCGCTTTAAAAACAGATTGTAATATGCAAGAAGGCATTCATGCAGCAAGGAATAGTAAAATTTGGAGCCAGGAAAAATTGGGTCCTACCCTCAACGCTGCCACTACTGCAGTTACCTTAAACAAGTAGATATTCTTTTCTCAGCCTAAATTTTCTTATCTGCAATTTTAGGGGAAATGATACAATTTTGATACAATGTTATGGTGTGACATTTTAAGGATGAGAAACCTAAAAAGTCCTTCTAGCCTATCTTCTTCAACCATCTGCTTCCAAAATCCTTCACAGTTTGAACATTTTAAAGTACAAACAGTTGTGTGATGATTATGAAATTCAACTATGACAGCTTCCACAGGGTTACATTTCATATTTACTTAAATGTAAAGGTAACTGTAGAACATGATCACATAGATGAGTGGGTTTAGAAATAACCTAAGAAGAACTGTAATCATTGCAGCAGGAGTTTTAGATAGAGTTAGGGCTCTCTATTCAGAGGCATCTGACAATAACTAAGAAATTTTTCCACCTGAAATAATCCTGTGAAATGAATGTGAATTCTTGGCCCTGAGGAACCGCTTACAGACTCACAGTCGAGTCTGTAGTTAACTCCTTCGTAGTCGCTGGACTATAATGATTAATTCCAAGCCAGCAAATTTGAGTCTAATTTGTTCAGAAACAATATTTCTCAAGTATGAAGAAAGTATCATCATTTTACAAGTGGATTTAAAACTGATTCTGTCTTCTCCATTGTACAATATTTTGCATTGTTGGTTAAAACTTAAGAATTATCATTAATTTCAGGATTTTTATATGGTTGTCTTTACTTGTATGTGTGTGCAAGTGTGTCTTTTTTTAAATAGAATTTGGTGCTTTGCTCATGTAAAGACAAAACAATGTGGTATGAAAAAGAAAATTCAACTAAATAATGAATGGGATCAAAGAGGCAAAGTATATTTAAGCATATTTATTATTATTCTAAAATATATTTCATATATTCATATTATATGTATGTGAATATACATAAATATTTTATGTAGACAAAGTATTCTAGTAGACAAAGGTGTATGGCTCAACATAAAAAAAGATACAAAGAAATGTTAGTAAAACCCAGATATCAAAAGAATCTTTATATATATTCACACTTATATAACATAATTTTAAAAATATTAATCTGATATTACTCCATCACAACTCCAGAATTTTTCTTTACTTTTTTCTTTTTTTATTACACTTTAAGTTCTGGGATACACGTGCAGAACTTGCAGGTTTGCTACGTAGGTATACACATGCCATGGTGATTTGGTGCACCCATTAACCCGTCATCTACGTTACCTATTTCTCCTAATGCTGTCCCTCCCCTAGCCCTTCTCCCCCAGATAGTCCCTGGTGTGTGAATTTTTCATATGGGAAAATGTGATCCATTTATAGCATCATTTGTCAACTGCAATAAGAAAGTCTTAAATACATCTTTTTGTTGTTTTTGAAAACAACTATTTCAACTACGTTTCGTCTATTTTGACACATAGCTTTTATTAAACACTCATGGGGAATTTTACTGAATTTAACTAAATTATGTATTATTTCTTTCATAATCATTGAGCTGAATTTGAGTTTCTTTGAAACAATTTGACTTTCTTTGAAATGAATGTATATGCATCTTTAAGTAAAGATAAATTTGAGGTGCAACGTGCAAAGTCCATTTAATAATTTACACAGAACTTTTGGGTTTTATTTCATTCACCTCTGAGAGATTATTGATGGAGATCAACATGGAAGGGAAACTGTATAATCAAATTTCTTTAAAAGAATGTCATTGCTAGTGAAAGACAGGATGGATGACACAGAGAATTGATCATAACCCTGATATATACATTTCCCAGATATAAGAAGGTTGCCAGGAAGTTAGAATTATGAACTTTTTTTTTTTTTTTGTATTTGTATTTGTAATAGCCACTAACAGTCAAGATAAGAGGATTGGAGAGATCTCAGGATCATGTCATTTTGAAAGAGTTTGCATGATTTTCATGTCTTTAGGAATACAGAGACCGACATAACATGGGAAAACTTGTAAGTTATAATCCTGGATATAAGTGACCAGCTGTACATGTAATGATATTTTTGTGGTTTATAGTTATACAGAGTAGAAATATTAAAATGTACAATAAAAAGGGCCAAAAAAGCTTAAATTAAAATAGAAAATACTTTTCTCTGAGCCTACTAAATTTTACAATGTATGTTTTCAGTTTCTCCATGACCAAACATATACTACTTCTTTTTAACCTACCACAATTATACTTATTACAATGTAATTTGTCACTTGACTAATTTTATCAGATGTCCGTTGTCTCTAGTTATGTCAAATAATCAATACTTGTGGACTAATTTGAAATTATACTTTTATCCTATAATAAATTCTGGTGAATAGCTGAATATGCTACAGTATTTTCTGTATTCATTATCTTGTGTTGCACCTAATGTGTACTAGAATCACTTTGTTTTGATGACTGTGGCTTTATAGTTCATGTTTTTCTCTGATAGAATAATTATCCTCCAAAATTACCTCACCTCCAATTATGAATTCTTATTGCTCTGTAAAAATATCCTGGTTATATCCACAAATTGACAAATTTTAGAATACACTTGTAAAATTTCAAAAAAAAAAAAAAAACATGCTTGATGTTTTCATTGGAATCAAATTACATTTATTGGCTAATGTATAGTGAAATGGTATCTTTATAGTACTGTGTCCTCTCAATTCAGAGAAGGTGTGACTTCTCATATAGTCAAATATCCTTTCAATTCCTTAGCAGAATTCTTACCATTATTGTTCTTATATGGTTTCCATGCATTTGTTGTAAATTTTGTTCACAAGTGTTTTCTTTTGTGTTATAATTAAGCATGTCAATTTCTACAGATGTATTGAGCTGCTTATTATTTGATATATAAAAAGATCATTTATTACATATATTATTTAGAGACTAGCTATTATGCGAAACTCTGATTTTATTTTCATTCATTACCAGATTATTTTGGGCAGGCTTTTAGGAATATAGTGATATCAGCTACAAATAATGGTAATTTGCTTTACTTTTTTTCTTCTATATCTTTTCCTTGGATTTTTTCACAAATTGGTTTGGCACCAGTTTTAAATGATGTTAAAAAATGGTGTCCTTGGCCGGACGTGGTGGCTCACGCCTGTAATCCCAGCACTTTGGGAGGCCAAGGCGGGCGGATAACAAGGTCAGGACATCGAGACCACGGTGAAACCCTGTCTCTACTTTAAAAAAAAAAAAAAAAAAAATTAGCCGGGCGCGGTGACGGGCGCCTGTAGTCCCAGCTACTCAGGAGGCTGAGGCAGGAGAAATGCGTGAACCCGGAAGGCAGAGCTTGCAGTGAGCCGAGATCTGGCCACTGCACTCCAGCCTGGGGGACAGAGCGAGACTCCGTCTCAAAAAAAAAAAAAAAAAAAAAATGGTGTCCTTATGGAGCCTCTGATTTTTTCCAACTATGAAAATCCATGCATAGTTTCACTGTCAGGCATGAGATTAGTTTGACATAAATAATGCTTTTACTTGACTTTATTAGTTTACATAAATAATGTATTAGTTTGACATAAATAATGCTTGCCTCATTAATTAACGTTTTATCCTAAAATTTTATTAGAAATGAGTACTGAATTTGCAATATAGTTTTTTTAACAACTATTGAGATGATATTATTCTTTCTACTTTATTATGAATTATAGTAATAGTTGTCATATTGTGACCTAAATGTGATAGAGGTTAACTTTCCCTTTACTGTAAATAAATCATCATAAATCTTCATTTCACATTATTTAAGATGTTTAGTGGATTTCCTGACATTCCATGAAGTCTCAGGGGCTAGTGTTATTCGTAGTTAACTTTGGTATTAATTTCCAACCTTTGAGAAATTGTTTTCTCTTCTTTTTTGGCCCATTTATTGTTTGCTCATTGGTTTGTTTTTATTCCTAATTCCAAAATGACCCAAATATGAAATGCCTTTATATGTTTGTTTCATAATTTATACTCTTTCTTTTATATTTTTATTTATCATCTTTCTTCCCTTGACAATACTTATTATTTGGGTTTAGTTTTGCTGCTTCAGGCTTCTGAGTTCAACTGATTGTGTTACAGAACTAGAGTATGCTACAGCTGTAGAAGCATTGCAAAACATGTTCCATTTAAGCTTTATCTTGGTCAGGGGATGTGTTCTTCCCTTCAAACTCTCTGTGTGGTAATAATTGTCAAGGTCTGGGGTGCAGTTGGAGGTGAGTTCTGGTGATCTTCAGACTGCACGAAAAGTTTGATTTCTATTGGGCTCAATACTCCTCCTCTTTCTCTTAATAATTATTTTCCAGTCATTTCAATCCTCTTCCTATTGTTACTTTGTTCCTGTTGTAGGAATTTTTACCTTACTTCTTTGTCTTTAATGCTCTTCCACAAAATATTGGCACATTTAACTTCTCATTATTCATTTTATGTCAAATCTCACATCCTCAATAAAACCTTCTTGACCACAATATCTCAAGTTTTATAATACTCCCATCACCAACCACTGATTTCCTGTAATTATCTCATTTTATTTTCTTCATAGCTCTTTATCATTATTTGAATTATCTCATTAAAATAATCAGTTATTTCTTTATGAGCCACAGCCCTCATCAACACTTGATGTAAGAATGTAAGAAACATTAGAGAAAAGACATTGTCTAAATTGTTCACCATAATATCCTCAGTTTTAAGGATACTGGTGTTTTTCTCCCAGGAAATAAGAGCTTATTAGATTTTCTTATAACTCAAATCTCTTTCACTCATATGCAAAATAAAACAAAAAAAGAAAGAAATTTTTTTTTGTGATCTGGTTGTATGTAATACACTATGTTTATTTTATGGCAAACATTGGATATTGGTAAACAAAATTAACTAATTGGTTATAATTTTGGTATAACACAGTCAATGATAAATAGTAATATTATGAAGATTTCTCTTTTGTACATTTATTTGGCACATTTTCATTTCTCCTCTATTGTATACAATAAGAAAACAAAAATTTAAAGAGCTAGAAAAGTGACTCCCAAAGACAGAAAACATCATTTTACAGTATCAGATATTACATTTCTAATCCATTTGGAATATTTAAAAATATATATTTACCGAAGTGTTACAGTGAAATCAACTATTTGTATACAAAGTCTTAACATCTTTAGCCATATCAAGAATTGGATCTAGAATGCATATATATGATTTATATATGTGTGTGCATATATATGTACAATGTATACATATATACATGTATAATGTATACCTGTATAATGAGATTACATATATATTTAATATATAATGATTATATTTTGAGTATATATTTTATGTATTTATATATAATCACATTATACATGTATTTTTCTTTTGCTGCTTTGTAATAAATGTATTTTCAATACATACATTTAAAAAAAAATAAATAATAAATGTATTTTCAACTTTCAATAAATACATTTTCAATTTGTTTTATTATATAACTATGCCCATATGGTTAAATAGAGAATAATACTAAAATGTTTGCCTCACAATAAAACCTGTACTTTGAAAAATATTTAATATTTCTTTTTAGCCTAAATTTTTTAAATGATGTGAAATAGTTTATCTTTGTTGATATAGGTTCAGTTTCTTGGAATTATATTCAGGAAGCAGCGCTTCAAGGATAAAGGCTGGCACAAATTGCCAGTAGTGGAGGGGTTGATAAGTATAATTTTTCTTCACCATTTGTCACTCCCCAGCCTCCACAGTAATCACAAAGGAGAGTATTTCAAGATGCACGGGTTAAATATAATAGTATCGGAGAAAAATTCCAATAAATTTGCTGTAAAGATTTAAATAAAATAAAATAATTTTTCAGAGAATACCAAAATATGTAATACTTGAAGATCTTGAACAAACTAGAAAATATTGCTAATATTTTATCACATATTGTTATTGCTTGCCCCATTTTGTTTTGTTAAACTGATGTTTGAGGGACTTCTATCAAATCTTCCAAACACTTTGATGGTAAATCTGTCGATCTATGGAGCCCTTGAAGAAAGATGGAAAAGGCCATGAGAAAATTATTTTCTGTAACTAATATTCCAAATGAGAAGCAAATTAAATACCCTAAAACTATGAAATTATATTCTAGCATATACTGAAAGGGGTATATTAAAAGGAATCATCTGACCTGTATCTTGGTAGGTGGATGATGATCAGAGAATATTCTGAGACCTAAATTCTGGAATACCCAAGGAGTAGCAGTAATTGTTTTAGATGTTGCATTTCTGTGAACTATTGTTTCTTCTCTTTTCTTTGTAATTATTATCAAGCCATGAAAAAGGTTTTCTTAAATGCCCTTCATAAATTGTTGATAAATACAGTGTTTATCTTATAGCCAGCAACAAAACAAAGCACCTTGATGAGGGCAATAGTAATATCACTTTTTAAAATATTTGCTGGAATGTAACCTCAATCATTTGATTATTTGTAACATCTTTTGACCAAAGTACTCACAATCATTTAGCATGTAAAATTTCAAATATTGTTAGGAAATAACAAAGAAAAGCGTTATAAAATAAGCACAAGAAAAACTTTGTAGTTAGGTTAAATTCATGCAACGAAAGGCAGTCTTGTTGGAGCTCAGGCTGAATTCTCATTTAGGTCACCAACTTGCTTGATTATTCTGCATAAGCTAAAATACATTTCTTAACCATAATATTTACAGCTGAAGATTTGCATTGCTGGTTCTCAAACTTTAGTCTGCACTAGAATAACCAGACTTTTTAAGACACAGATTACTTGTTCAGTAAGTCTGGGGTGATGTCCAATAATATCTCAAATGATGTTGCTGCTGATCTTGAGACCACAATTTTTAAGAAGCACTAATGTATAAGATCACACACAAACACACACAGATTTCCAGGGGTCAAATTTCTCTATTAGAGAATTTAAATTTAAACTTAATTCTTTTGACTTAACATCATATATGTTGGATGTACTTTTCTAATTTTGAAACATAAAGAGATGTATCATTCACTACTCAAACTTCAAAAGATAGTAGTATAGATAACAGTAGCATAAAATGACCATATATAATTAGTAAATTTACCTATTAAAAAACTCTCTGTTAATTTTCCAATTTAATAGACACAGTTTAAATCAATGAAGGGATATTGACAACCATTGCCGTTGCTCCATTTGTTGTGAAAATAGAGTAACATTTTTGGACTACTTTATCTATGCTCGTAAGTCTGGCTAGCACTTTAAAGGCATCAGCTTATTTAATCTTTATAAAAGCCTATTATGTGAGTTTCAATTATTATTGTTTAAAGAAAAGTAATACAAATTTTAAAATTCAACAAAACATGCCGTTGTTCTTCACCTAGAAAGTAGTTGGGCATCTAACTCAGACAATTTGACTCCATATATCACACTCTAGTCTGAAGCAAAATTTAATGACAATCTTGTTAATGAATGAGTGGCTTGAAAACATTATATAAATTTATATATGAGTCATATTTGGTTTTTTTTTTTTTGATTGCTTGCTGAATCAGCCATGATTAGGTTTTACTGAAAGTAGCTTAAGAATGAAAACAACATTGGCATAATAAAATAGAAATTTTTTTTCATATTTAGAAATTCAAAAGTGTAATACTAGAGATGTAAAGATGCTTTATTCTGTCAAGGACTCACGCTTATTATATCTTATTCTTCTGCCTTATTCAACTTCAATTCTCAGAGTTACTTAATGGTCCAAGATGGCTGCTATAGTCTCACCCAGTTTTATCTGTATCATGGCCAAATGTAAGTAGAAAACAGGAAGACACATGATCGCTCATTAAAAACACTTCCTGGTTGATGTACTGAGCATTTCCATTTATGGCCTATTGGCCAGAACTTAGTTACAGGGCCATATCAAGTTACACCCTGGATATTCAAGAAAACCCTTCAAGTCTCAGCCAAACTGGTTGCCCAGCAATGGATGAGTCATGTCAGACACACAACTGGATCTCAGTCAGGCATGATTTGCTTTCCACATTTTACTACCTAGGATAATTTGGATTTTGACATAAACAGTATTAAATATTCATCACATAGTTTTCTCTTTCTGAGCACATAGGATGATTACATTTCCCAGACCCACTTGAAGTTAGATTAGGTATAAATGACTCAGAATTAGCCAATGGGATATGAATAGTAGTGATATGAGAACTTCAGACCTGGGCCTGAAAAACTATATAAAACAATTCTCCCTCTCTCTATTCTGATGCAGCAATTTTGGGGGCTATTTTTCCAAAATTTCCTATCTTTGAGTTATGTAGGACTCATTGATCCATATTGAATTTTGTGTGAGATATAAACCTTTATTGTCTTAAGCCCTTGAAGTTCAAGATACATTTGTTACCATAGAACAACCTAACATATATTACTACTACAGGAATTATTCTGTACAGTGAGATCTGGTGTAAATGTCATTTATGACACCAAGAATCAATTTATTGAGCTTTTGCAAAGTATCAGGTACTTATAATAGATGACATAAATACAATGATGATGAGCCAGATTTCCTCCTCTCCATGAGTTTGCAAACCAGAAAAGATCTCATAAAGCAGTAATGTACTCCTAGACTTGTGTAATGGAAGATCTCAACTGTACCAACATAGTAAGCGTACCCTCAATTCTCAAAGCTCTCTGAAAAGAACTGTGGGTACTTACATTGTCTCTGGTAAAGGAATAAATGAAGAGAGAATTTTTGGGCAAGGCTAAGCATGGTAATTAGAATGAAGATGAGAAAGTGTAATGTTAAGAAGATGAACTCTGGACCCAAACTGAGTCAATTCAAACCTTGCTTTACCACCTATTTTGCTTCCAGCTTTGGACAACTTATGTAAACTCCTTGCATCTCATATTTCTTACCTGTAAAATAAGTATAATAATAGTCCCTACCTCAAAGGATTATTAAAGAGATTACATGGGTTATTTGTAAAACAATTAGAACAGTGGTTGAAATACACAAGTATTAAGTAAGTACCCGTTAACAGTATCTGACGACTATATTTCCCTTTCTTTCTGTTAATCAAGATTTCTCAAAAACTAGGAGTGAGACTTCACACTTTTACCTAATCATTTACTTGTAATTCATAATATTAGCAAGCTATTAAAATGTTTCCTGATATAAAAGCAGCATTTCTCATCTTTGTCTACTTTAAGATCTGTCAAAATACAGCAGAATAATAAAAAGGAAAATCTAGAAAATCAGAAATAATTCTAATATTAAAATTGTTCTTGTTGCTATACTCTATAATGTAATGTATTTTTAATGTGATATATGTCTGAGGTATTATCACACAAGAACCCATGTCGATAAACTGTTGTATTTAATTGGCCTGTATTGTAAAAATATCCTTGAAAAGTAGAACTGTCTCACATTGAATTAAACTCAAAAAGGGGGAAATTTTGTTTCATTCAAAATACATTTCAATAAAATTAATACAGGCACAAATTTCAATGTTACAGTATTTTAGTGGAAGGAAATCAAGTGCTTTACGTAGTTTGGTACTCTCTCATCTATTTAATATTATCAATTGATGAAAAACATGTATGTTTATCTAGATCACTATAAAATTACCACTTTGATAAAGGAGGGATGACCTGTCATCCTCCTTCAGATGCTGCCTGTGGGACTTTCTCAAAATTTTGTTATTTTAACAGAAACAAAAGTAGCATGGATGGGGTCAAAAGCATTGTTTGTTTTTAACAGAAGACAGAAAAGCACGTTTATATACTGAAGAGAATAATTCAGGAAGACCCATAGTCTTGTTTGGAGTCTAGATTTTTAAGAACTGAGAAACGGCAAGTTTTACCTATGATTAAGTAGGGAGCAAATAATACCTGTAAACACAATCATGATTTAATCACCCTGTCTAGATAACACAGATAGGAAGAGAGCAATCCATTACTTTTTAAACTCTCTGACTTCAAACTTGATGTCATTTATATTTTAAGCGTAAAACTTTTAAATCTTTTTTTACCCTCTTAGATGTTTTTGCATCAAATTATCACACACTTAAAACTTAGTAACGAAGTAGAGGAAAGAATTTCAGAGACTGAAGACCAGTCTTTCAAACTAATCCAGTCAGACAAAAATAAAGAAAAAATAATTTATATTCTTCTATCTGAAGTAACTCAGTAATGAAGAACCAAATAACAAATCTTCTCACTTTTAAGTGGAAGCTAAACTATGGATATGCTCACAATAGGTTCAAAACCTCACATGTCAATATTAACCTTGAATATAAATTATCTAAAAGCTCCACTGAAACGGCACAGAGTAGCAAGTTGGACTTTAAAAATAATACCCATCCATCTTCTGTTTTCAAAAGGCTCATCTCACATGTATCAAAACAAATAGATGCAAAGTAAAGAGTTAGAGAAAGATCTACTACGCAAAGGAAAAACAAACAAACAGACAAAAAGCAAGGGTCACTATTTTTATATCAGATAAAACAGACCTTAAACCAATAATGATAAAAAATGACAAAGATGAGCATAACATAATGATAAGGGGTTCAATTCAACAAGAAGACTTTATTGTCCTAAACTTATATGGACCTCACATTGAAGATCCCAGATCATAATACAAGTCTGTCTAGACCTCCTAAAACCTTAGACAGCCACACAATAATAGCGAAGGACTTCAGTACCCCATTGACAGTGTTAAACAGATCATTGAGGCAGAAAACTAACATAAATTTAGTGCATAACCAATTGGATCTAATGGACAGCTACAGAATATTCCACCAGTCAGTCATATAACAAACATTATTTTCAACTAAATATGGAACATACTTCAAGAATGATCACATGCTCATCCATAAAGCAAGTCTCAAAAAATTCAAAAAACTTGAAATCCTACAACCATACCGTCAGACTATGGTGGAATAAAAATAGAAATCAATATCAAGAAGATCTCTCAAAACTGCGCAATTACATGAAAACTAAATAACTTGTTCTTAAATTACTTATGTGTAAGCAACAAAATTAAGAAAGAAATCAAAAAATTGTTTCAAATACATGAAAACAGAAACACAACATACTAAAATATCTGTGATACTGCAAAAAGAGTGTTAAGAGGAAAGTTTGTAACAGGAAATGCCTGTCTCAAAAAGTTACAAAGTTTTCAAATTAATGATCTACCATCACACATTGAGGACTTAGAAAGACAATAAAAAAGTAACCACAAAACTAGCAGAAAAAGGAAATAACTAAAATCAGAGTAAAACTGAACAAAATTGAGACTCAGAAATCCATGCAAAGACTCAACAAAACAAAAAGCTGGCTATTTGAAAGAATAAATATTATCACTAGACTGCTAGCTACATTAACAAAAAGAAAAGAAAGAAGATTCAAATAATCACAGTAAGCAATGACAAAGATGACATTACAATTGATCCCACAGAAACACAAAAGATTCTCAGAGACTATTATGAATATCTCTATGCACACAAACTAGAAAATCTAAAGGAAATGAAGAACTTCCTGGAAACACAAAGCCTCCCAAGGATGAATCAGGAAGAAATTGAAATATTGAACAGAGCAATATCTAGTTCCAAAATTGAAGCAGTAATAAAACACCTACCTGAAAAAAAAAAAAGAAAAAAAGCCCCAGACCAGATGGATTTGTAGCTTAATTCTACCAGGTGTGCAAAGAAGTGCTGGTACCAATACTACTGAAATGATTCCAAAAAACAATTCTACTGAAACGATTCCAAAAAACCTCCCAAGTTCATAGGATAAAGCTAGCATCGCCCTGATACCAAAACCTAGCAAATACACAACAAAAAATATAAAACCACAGGCCAGTATCTCTGATGAACATAGATACGAAACTCCTCAACAAAATACTAGGAAACCGAATCAAGCAGCACATCAGAAAATTAAATCACCATGATCAAGTAGGTTTCTTTCCTAGGATACAAGGTTGATTCAACATAGGCAAATAAATAAATGTAATTCAACATATAAACCTAATTAAAAACAAAAGCCATATGACCATCTCATAGATGTTAAAAAATCTTTCTAGAAAATGTAACATTCCTTCATGATAAAACATCTCAAGAAACTAGGCATCAAAAGAACGTAACTTACAATAAGATCAATCTATGACAAACTCATGGCCAACATAGTAAAGAATAGGCAAAAACTTGATGAATTCACCTTGAGAACAAGATAAGAATGCCCATTCTCACCACTCCTATTCAACACAGTACTGGAAGTGCTAGCCAGAGCAATTAGGCAAGAGAAATAAGTAAAAGTCATACAAATAGGAAAAGAAGGATTCGAACTATTTCTTTTTTAGATAATGTGATTTTATACCCAGAAAACCCTAAAAATTTCACCAAAAGGTTTCTGGAATTGAGAAACAAACTCAGTAAAGTATCTGAATACAAAATGAATGTACAAAAATCAGTAGCTTATCTGTACACCAATAACTTTCAAGCTGAGAGCCAAATCAAGAACACAATCCCATTTATAATAGCCGCAAAAAATTTAAAATACGTAGGAATACATCTAAACAAGGAGGTGAAAGATCTCCACAAGGAGAATTGTAAAACACTGCTAAAAGTCATCATAGATGACACAAACAAATAAGCAAACATCTTATGCTCATGGACTGGAAGAATCAATGTCGTTAGAATGGTCGTACTGCCCAAAGCAATCTGCAGATTCAAACCTATACCTATTAAACAACCAACATTATTTTTCACAGAAGTAGAAAAAACAATTCTAAAGTTCATATAGAACCAAAAAAGAGTCCAAATAGCCAAAGCAATTCTAGGTAAAAAAGAACAAAGCCAGAGGCATTACATTACTTAACTTCAAACTATACAATAAGGCTACAGTAACCAAAACAGCATTGTACTCATACAAAATCAGAGGCATACACCAAGGGAACATAATAGAGAACACAGATATAAAGCCACACACCTACAGCTATCTGATCTTCAACAAAGTCAACAAAAATAAGCAATGGGGAAAGACTTTCCTATACGATAAGTGGTGATGTGAGAGTTGGCTACTCACATGCAGAATAAGGAAACTGGGCCCCTACCTTAACATATGTAAAAATTAACTCAAGATGGATTAAAGATTTAAATGTAAGACCTCAACCTATAAGAATTCTATAAAAGAAAACCTCAGAAATGTCATTTTGGACATCAGACTTGGCAGATAATTTATGACTATTATTCACCCCAGTAATTCCATCACTGGCTATACCCAAAAGAAAACAAATTGTTCCACCAAAAAGACACATGCACTTGCTTGTTCATCACAGTACTATTCACAATAGCAAAACACTGAATCGACCTAGGTGCCCATTAACAATGGATTGAATAAAGAAAATGTAGTACTTATAACCATGGAATACTATGCAGTCATAAAAAGGAAGGAAATCATATCCTTTGAAGCAATATGGATGTAGCTAGATGTCCTTATCTTAACTGAATTAATGCAGGAACAGAAAACCAAATACCAAATATTCTCACTTATGAGTGGGAGCTAAATATTGGGTACTCAGGTACATAAGGATGGCAGCAATAGAAACTGGAGACTACTAGAGGGCTAGCAGAAAGGGGGACAAGAGTAGAAAAACTAACTTTTGTGTGCTATGCTCAGTACCTGAGTGACAGGATCACTCATATTCCAAATCTTAGTGTCACGCAATATACCCAGGTAACAAACCTGAACATGTACCCACTGAATCTAAAATAAAAGTTGAAAACAAAATAGTAGGTGGAGCCATCCATATAATTGTGTTATGGGAACCATGACATATGATTGAAAGAGTTACTATTCTCACCAGCCAAAACAGAAAGAACTGTTAAAATCTGGAATTGAGTAGAGTCTTGAGAATGGTATTGCCTTTGTATTACAATTATACTTAATCTTACACTGCAGGCTGCCTTGAAATTAACAAAATATAAAAGCAAGCCTTGAAGAAGTTAAGTTGATTACAATAATTTGACTGTGTCTCAGAAGAAAGACTAACAACATCTAGAGTAATACAACAAACACAAGTAACAAACGAAAACATTAAAATGTCTTTCAATGACATTTGAAATAAATATAGTTTGACCTAATTCAGAGGGAAAATATCAATCAAAACAGATGGTTAAATAATACAGATTCTGGAATTAGCAGAGAAACAGTTAAAGCAACTATTATGAATGTACTCTATGTGTTCAAAAAGCTAGAATAAATTATAAAAACGAAGAGGAAAGAAGTGAAAGAAAAAGCCTGAAAACAAACTACTACATCTAAAAATTAGAATATCTGAAATTACATATTAGATGTTTCTACCTAAAGAAACTAGAAAAATAAGAGCAAGTAAAACTCAAAACAGGTAGAAGGAAGGCAATAACAAATAGAAGAAATTGAAATAGAAACAGAAAATCAACAGAGAAATAAATAAAACAAAAACCTGGTGCTTTGAGAAGATAAATAAAATTGATAAACCTCTCACTAGAATAATCAAGCAAAAGGAGTATAAACAATTTACCAATCACAGGAATAAAGAGGAGTCACGAAGGAGCGGAGCAAGATGGCTGAATAGGAACATCTCCAGTCTCCAACTCCCAGCGCCAGCGACACAGAAGACAGACCCCACCTCTGGGGACAGGGCACAGCTCAACAACAACAACAACAACAAAAAGCAGCTGAAACCTCTGCAGACGCAAACAACTCTGTCTGACAGCTTTGGAGAGAGCAGTGGCTCTCCCAACACGGAGGTTGAGATCTGAGAACGGACAGACTAGCCAGGGGAACTGAGACACACAACACCTGGAAAATCGGGTAACTCCCACCCCAATACTGCACTTTAAGCAAACAGGCACACCAGGAGATAATATCCCACACCTGGCCGGGAGGGTCCCTCACCTACGGAGCCTCCCTCATTGCTAGCACAGCAGTCTGTGATCTACCCGCAAGGCAGCAGGGAGGCTGGGGGAGGGGCGCCCGCCATTGCTGAGGCTTAAGTAGGTAAACAAAGCTGCTGGGAAGCTCCAACTGGGTGGAGCTCACAGCAGCTCAAGGAAACCTGCCTGTCTCTGTAGACTCCACCTCTGGGGACAGGGCACAGTAACCAATAACAAACGCAGCAGAAACCTCTGCAGATGCAAACGACTCTGTCTGACAGCTTTGAAGAGAGCAGTGGATCTCCCAACACGGAGGTTGAGATCTAAGAAGGGACAGACTCCCTGCTCAAGTGGGTCCCTGACCCCTGAGTAGCCTAACTGGGAGACATCCCCCACTAGGGGCAGTCTGACACCCCACACCTCACAGGGTGGAGTACACCCCTGAGAGGAAGCTTCCAAAGCAAGAATCAGACAGGTACACTGGCTGTTCAGCAATATTCTATCTTCTGCAGCCTCTGCTGCTGATACCCAGGCAAACAGGGTCTGGAGTGGACCTCAAGCAATCTCCAACAGACCTACAGCTGAGAGTCCTGACTGTTAGAAGGAAAACTATCAAACAGGAAGGACACCTACACCAAAACCCCATCAGTACATCACCATCATCAAAGACCAGAGGCAGATAAAACCACAAAGATGGGGAAAAAGCAGGGCAGAAAAGCTGGAAATTCAAAAAATAAGAGCGCATCTCCCCCGGCAAAGGAACGCAGCTCATCGCCAGCAATGGATCAAAGCTGGACGGAGAATGACTTTGACGAGATGAGAGAAGAAGGCTTCAGTCCATCAAATTTCTCAGAGCTAAAGGAGGAATTACGTACCCAGCACAAAGAAACTAAAAATCTTGAAAAAAAAGTGGAAGAATTGATGGCTAGAGTAATTAATGCAGAGAAGGTCATAAACGAAATGAAAGAGATGAAAACCATGACACGAGAAATACGTGACAAATGCACAAGCTTCATAACCGACTCGATCAACTGGAAGAAAGAGTATCAGTGATTGAGGATCAAATGAATGAAATGAAGCGAGAAGAGAAACCTAAAGAAAAAAGAAGAAAAAGAAATGAACAAAGCCTGCAAGAAGTATGGGATTATGTAAAAAGACCAAATCTACGTCTGATTGGGGTGCCTGAAAGTGAGGGGGAAAATGGAACCAAGTTGGAAAACACTCTGCAGGATATCATCTAGGAGAACTTCCTCAACCTAGTAGGGCAGGCCAACATTCAAATTCAGGAAATACAGAGAACACCACAAAGATACTCCTTGAGAAGAGCAACTCCAAGACACATAATTACCAGATTCACCAAAGTTGAAATGAAAGAAAAAATCTTAAGGGCAGCCAGAGAGAAAGGTCGGGTTATCCACAAAGGGAAGCCCATCAGACTAACAGCAGATCTCTCGGTAGAAACTCTACAAGCCAGAAGAGAGTGGGGGCCAATATTCAACGTTCTTAAAGAAAAGAATTTTAAACCCAGAATTTCATATCCAGCCAAACTAAGTTTCATAAGTGAAGGAGAAATAAAATCCTTTACAGATAAGCAAATGCTTAGAGATTTTGTCACCACCAGGCCTGACTTACAAGAGACACTGAAGGAAGCACTAAACATGGAAAGGAACAACCGGTACTAGCCATTGCAAAAACATGCCAAAATGTAAAGACCATGGAGGCTAGGAAGAAACTGCATCAACTAACGAGCAAAATAACCAGTTAATATCATAATGGCAGGATCAAGTTCACACATAACAATATTAACTCTAAATGTAAATGGACTAAATGGTCCAATTAAAAGACACAGATTGGCAAACTGGATAAAGAGTCAAGACCCATCAGTTTGCTGTATTCAGGAGACCCATCTCACATGCAGAGACATATATAGACTCAAAATAAAGGGATGGAGGAACATCTACCAAGCAAATGGAGAACAAAAAAAAGCAGGGGTTGCAATACTAGTCTCTGATAAAACAGACTTTAAACCATCAAAGATCAAAAGAGACAAAGAAGGCCACTACATAATGGTAAAGGGATCAATTCAACAGGAAGAGCTAAGTATCCTAAATATATATGCACCCAATACAGGAGCACCCAGATTCATAAAGCAAGTCCTTAGAGACTTACAAAGAGACTTAGACTCCCATACAATAATAATGGGAGACTTCAACACCCCACTGTCAACATTAGACAGATCAACGAGACAGAAAGTTAACAAGGATATCCAGGAATTGAACTCATCTCTGCAGCAAGCAGACCTAATAGACATCTACAGAACTCTCCACCACAAATCAACAGAATATACATTCTACTCAGCACCACATCACACTTATTCCAAAATTGACCACATAATTGGAAGTAAAGCACTCCTCAGCAAATGTACAAGAACAGAAATTATAACAAACTGTCTCTCAGACCACAGTGCAATCAAACTAGAACTCAGGACTAAGAAACTCAATCAAAACCACTCAACTACATGGAAATTGAATAACCTGCTCCTGAATGACTACTGAGTACATAACGAAATGAAGGCAGAAATAAAGATGTTCTTTGAAACCAAGGAGAACAAAGATACAACATACCAGAATCTCTGGGACACATTTAAAGCAGTGTGTAGAGGGAAATTTATAGCACTAAATGCCCACAAGTGAAACCTGGAAAGATCTAAAACTGACACTCTAACATCACAATTAAAAGAACTAGAGAAGCAAGAACAAACACATTCAAAAGCTAGCAGAAGGCAAGAAATAACTAAGATCAGAGCAGAACTGAAGGAGATAGAGACACAAAAAACCCTCCAAAAAATCAATGAATCCAGGAGTTGGTTTTTTGAAAAGATCAACAAAATTGATAGACTGCTAGCAAGACTAATAAAGAAGAAAAGAGAGAAGAATCAAATAGACGCAATAAAAAATGACAAAGGGGATATCACCACTGACCCCACAGAAATACATACTACCATCAGAGAATACTATAAACACCTCTATGCAAATAAACTAGAAAATCTAGAAAAAATGGATAATTTCCAGGACACTTACACTCTCCCAAGACTAAACCAGGAAGAAGCTGAATCCTTGAATAGATCAATAGCAGGCTCTGAAATTGAGGCAATAATTAATAGCCTACCAACCAAAAAAAGTCCAGGACCAGATGGATTCACAGCTGAATTCTACCAGAGGTACAAGGAGGAGCTGGTACCATTCCTTCTGAAACTGTTTCAATCAATAGAAAAAGAGGGAATCCTCCCTAACTCATTTTATGAGGCCAGCATCATCCTGATTCCAAAGCCTGGCAGAGAAATAACAAGAAAAAGAGAATTTTAGACCAATATCCCTGATGAACATCAATGCAAAAATCCTCAGTAAAATACTGGCAAACCAGATCCAGCAGCACATCAAAAAGCTTATCCACCATGATCAAGTGGGCTTCATCCCTGGGATGCAAGGCTGGTTCAACATACACAAATCAATAAACATAATCCAGCATATAAACAGAACCAAAGACAAAAACCACATGATTATCTCAACAGATGCAGAAAAGGCTTTTGACAAAATTCAACAGCCCTTCATGCTAAAAACGCTCAATAAATTCGGTATTGATGGAACGTATCTCAAAATCATAAGAGCTATTTATGACAAACCCATAGCCAATATCATACTGAATGGGCAAAAACTGGAAAAATTCCCTTTGAAAACTGGCACAAGACAAGGATGCCCTCTCTCACCACTCCTATTCAACATAGTGTTGGAAGTTCTGGCTAGGGCAATCAGGCAAGAGAAAGAAATCAAGGGTATTCAGTTAGGAAAAGAAGAAGTCAAATTGTCCCTCTTTGCAGATGACATGATTGTATATTTAGAAAATCCCATTGTCTCAGCCCAAAATCTCCTTAAGCTGATAAGAAACTTTAGCAAAGTCTCAGGATACAAAATTAATGTGCAAAAATCACAAGCATTCTTATACACCAGTAACAGACAAACAGAGAGACAAATGATGAATGAACTTCCATTCACAATTGCTTCAAAGAGAGTGAAATACCTAGGAATCCAACTTACTAGGGATGTAAAGGACTTCTTCAAGGAGAACTACAAACCACTGCTCAGTGAAATAAAAGAGGACACAAACAAATGGAAGAACATACCATGCTCATGGATAGGAAGAATCAATATAGACTGGATAAAGAGATGTGGTACATATGTGCCATGGAATACTATGCTGTCATTAAAAAGCACATGATTGTGTCCTTTGCAAGAACATGGATGGAGCTGAAGGCCATTATCATTAGCAAACTAATGTAGGAACAGAAAACCAAATACTGCATGATCACACTTACGAGTGTGGGAGCTAAGTGATAAGAACACCTGAATGCATAGAGAGGAACAGCAGACACGGGGGTCTACCAGAAGGTAGAGAGGGGTAGGAGGAAGAGGATCAGGGAAAATAACTAATGGGTACTAGGCTTAATACCTGGGTGATGAAATAATCTGTACAACAAATGCCCATTTCATGAGTTTACCTATTTAACAAATCTGCGCACATACACCTGAACTTAAAATAAAAGTTAATAATAAGAAAAAGAATAAAAAGACAACCTTTTCCAGAAAACAGAAAAACATGGGGCATTTCCTAACCATTTTATAAATCCAGCATCATCTGGTTATTAAAACCAAAGACATTATTCAAAAGGAAAACTGCTGATCAAAATTATTCATTAACATAGATGTAAAAATTCATTAGCATATTTCAGGAAAAATCCAGACATATAGAAAAATAAAGCAACAAGAAGGAGTAGAGTGCATCACAGGAATGCCAAGTTAATGTAACACTTAATCTGTTGTTATAATTCAAGTCATATTAAAATATTACAAAGGAAAATTAATATAATAATTTCAATAGATGCAAAAAGCTATTTGATAAAATTCAGCATAATAAAGAACACCAAGAAAAACTTAAAAGCAAATCCCTCAAAGCCATAAAAGATATCTATTAAAAATCTAAACCTAACATTGTAATTAATGGTAAAATGTCAAATCATTTCCCCCTACTATTGGTAACAAGGTTCAGATTTCTGCTCACTCCACTTCCATTTAATGTTGTTCTACAACTCCTAGCCAGTGGAATAAGATAAGAGAAAGAAATAATAGGCACGTAATTTGAAATCGAAGAAACAAAACTATTTTAACTCACATTTGACACGCTTATGCACTTAGGAAATCTTAAGGAATCTATGGAAAAGTTGCTAAAATGTATAAGTTAAGCAAGATAACAGGATACAAGGTAAATACACACAACTCAATTATCTATATAGGTACTGGTAGTAAACAAGTCAGAAATTTAAATTTAAAAATATGGTTATTTACAATAGCATCAAAGTATGAAATGTACGGGAGTAAGATCAACAAAATATTGAAATTTTATACATTGAAATCTACAAAATGCTCTTGATACATTTCAAAAGACTTAAATATATGTAAGATACACCATATTCAAGGATTGAAGGATTCAATATTGTTAAAATGTCAGTTCTCTCTAAATTTATGTACAGATTCAACAAAATCCAAATCAAAACCCAAGTAAGACTTTTTGGTAAAACTTAATAAGCTGATTCTAAGATTCACAAGGAAATGCAAAAAGCCTAGAATAACCTACATAATTTCTAAAAAGAAAAATAAAGTTGGAAGATTCACCTTATGTGCTGTTGCTTTTATAATGCTATAGTAATTAACACAAGAATAGATATAAGATATACAGATAGTCTAGAACTGCAGAATATCTGAATTTTTACTGTTTTTACAAGTTAACAAGTTAACGTATCACAGTTTCAATGATGCTGGCAGAATACAGGAGCCTTTATCAAAAAAAAAAAGGGGGGGGTGGGAGAGGGCCTTATCCTTCGTAGCAGAGAAGGCATCTTGAACTTCACATTTGCAGAGATTTAACATGCACTCCAAGTCCCATGGTGATGAGGCAAGTGAGCATAATTGAATGCTGATAATGTGCTGCTTTTGTACCACAACAGGTGAACCTCACACTTAGGAACATTAATTTTTCATACTACGCTAAAAGCAAACCAATGCAATGTTTGCCTTGATGGGAGACAATTACCTTGTTATACTGAACAGCAAAACAAAACAACGAAGAGCCTTTTGTTCTAAAATAAAACACTATCTCTCTCTCAAGACTATTCATTGTACAAACATTTTTAGATAGTCTGGAATGAAAGTTGTCAGTACCTCTTTTTAAGAAAGGGCAAAAATTCAAGAAACTCATAAAAATCCATGAACTACTGTCTTCCAACAAAGTTTAATGGGACAAAATAGAGACTCTAGAAATCAACTCAGTATATTAAATTAATCAATTTTCAACAAAGCTGCAAAGGCAACTCAAGAAGTAATGAATATTTTCAACATGTTAAAATATTTATGTATTTCTGTTAAAAAAATAAACTGTGACCCTTACCTCAGTGTATATATCAAATTAAATCAAGTGAATATATCAAAACAAAAACTGCAATCCTCCTGGAAGAAATATAAAAAAGAGGCTAAGTGGCTTTAGGTTTGCAAAATTATCTCTAAAGGGAACTCAAAAAGCATGACAATAAAATAAGAGACTGATAAGTTGGAATTCACCCAAATAAAAAGACACGAAAATGAAAAGACAAGCCGCATTTTGGAAGAAAATATTTGGAAAACATACAATCTGTCAAAAGACCTTTAACTAGAGTATGTGAAAAATGTTCACCATTTGATATTTAAACTAACAAACCATTGAAAAAAATAGACCAAAGATTGGATACTTCACCAATGAAAATATAAAGATGACTAATAGCCACATGAATGATACTTAACATTATTCAGCATTAGAGAAATACAAACTAAAACTACAACAAAATACCACTAGAATCTACTTGAATGGCTAACATTAAAGAAGACCAACACCACCAAATGTCAAACAAATGGAACTTTCATATATTTCTCATTGGAGTGCAAAATGATACAACATCTTTGGTAATTAGTATGGCAGTTTGTTGTATAGGTAAAAATATAATGAACTTACTAAACATCAACCTACTTTCAGATGTTTACCCAGGAAAAAGGAAACATAACTCACAAAAATACTGCACTCAAATGTTCCTAATAGTTTTACCCAGAATAACTAAAAACTGGAAACATTCCAAATTTGAATATATTAGAAAAACAAAATATGATTTTATTTATATAATGAAATACTACTCAACAATTAAAATGAATGGAATACTGATAGATGCAACAACATGGATGAATCTCAAAAGAATTAGGCTAATTAAATAATCCAGACATAAGAGTCTATATTTCTGTAAGATTGCCCTCATATGAATGTCTAGAAAATGCAAAGCTAGAGTTGGAAAGTGGATGAGTGCTTGTTAGGGGATGAGGAATAGGAGGAGGTTAATGACTGCAATAGTACAAGAGGAAAGCATTTGGATGATGAAAATTAATATTTAACCCCTAAAACAGAGAAAAGGAAAAAGAAGGAAAGAAGGAAGAAAGAAATAAAGGCAGAATCTCCAGAACTGACTACCATGTTTCCTATAGCCTGTTTATTTGATGACCCTTTGATTCTGAGATACCTAGCATCTTTTCAATAAAATCTACTTTTTGTTTTAATTTTGCTTAAGTTGGTTTTTGTTATTGGTAAATCATCTTGGTTCACAAAAGCAGTCCCAGGGAGTTAGGTGTAGGAAACAGAAATTCAAGGAAATGTATAAAATTTGGTGTTGGATAAAAGCTGAGGTAGCTAAAAGGAATTTAGATTTGGAAAAATTGGAGGTTCTTGTTATATAGTGTCAGAGAGATAATGGAGCCTCATAATTCTTTCCTTAGACCAAGTACTCACTAGTAGTGAAATTCTAGGTGAGCAAAGAGCTGCTACCATAAAATAATTTGAAGTGGATAAGGAACGTTGGCATTGTACCCTCAGAGGGTTACTTGGGATGGCATTGGGTAACTCAAAGTGAGAGAAAAGTAAAATCAAATCTGAAATTTCTTAATTTAAAACACTAAGTGAAACATAGATCCCTTTTGTGACCATACTGAAATAATTTCTGTTTGTACAGAGTTTTAATGTTGTTGCTGTGCACCAAAGCCAGAGATTGCTTTCCATTATATACAAGATAAAATTCACCAAGATGGCTGAATATAAAATTAACACACAAGTTCAATAGTTTTCCTATTTAAATATTTAGTAAGTATAGTAGAAGAATTATCTACAGTAGCAAGAGAAAGAACTCTTACATAGGAATAAGAGGAATTAAGAGAAAATGAGCAAAATCACAATGCAGTCGGAAGGGCAAGAGCAAGAAGTGTGGGAGTGAGAAGAGGGAGGTAACAAAACTATTGGTAGCAGCCCTTCTCAAGTTCCTACCCTGGATCATTTCGCCTACCAGCTATGATTGCAGGACACCCAAAAGTCAGGCATTAACTGCTTAGATCAAAAACGAAAGAAAGAGTACGTGCAACAGAGATTTTTATTTTTTGAAGGAAAGGAACTTCTAACTGTGGGGGAGTACTGGGGTAACCGGTGTGAGTGTGTTTACCAGAGAATAATGCTCGTTGTTTTCATATTCCTGGGTTTTTCATTGTGCTGAAATAAAAAAGACTGGTTGACCTTTCCTCTTCAAGTATAAAATCTTGTTAAAAGCCCTTCTTTTTCCTTAGTTTTAACTTGTACTTTCTAGAAACATTAGGAAAACCTGTAACTCAAAAAAAAAAAAAAAAAAAAAGACCAGGAGCAGTGGCTTACTACGCCTGTAATCCCAGCACTTTGGGAGGTCTAGGTGAGTAGATCACTTGAGGTCATGAGTTTCAGACCAACCAGGCCGATATGGCAAAATCCTCTCTCTACTAAAAATACAAAAGTTAACCAGGCATGGTGGTAGGTAGCGGTAATCCCAGCTACTCAGGAGGGTGAGGCAGGAGAATCGCGTGAGCCTGGGAAGCAGAGGTTGCAATGAATCGAGATCACACCACTGCACTCCAGCCTGGGTGACACAGCAAAACTCTGTCTCAAAATAAAAATAAAATAAAATAAAAAGAAAAACCAAGGTTTGTTTTTTTGTTTGCTTGTTTTTTAAAGAGAGAAAAGGCATTCTAAGGTAAGTAACACTGAAAATTTTCGGCAGTAGCCTCAAGCCACTCACCTTTAGTGAGTTTCTTTCATATTTTAGGAATTGAGAAATGCTGTGTAGTATTTTACAGACCCCAAATAGAAAAGTTTTATCAGTTTCTCAAAATCTCAAATGAGTAACAGAGTTGAACTTGGGGATGTTCACATCCAAAGATGGAAGCTTATTTTACCAGTTTTAATATCTGAATACTCCTCTCATTTTAGCAAAAAATTCCTCTTCTCACTCCTATTCCTGATACCACCACCTCACACTTAAAATAACAACAGCTTTCACAAGGGGTCTTTCATTTAATCTTCAAAAGAAAGGGTATGGGATGGTTATAAAGATGACTTATAAGGAAACCTACTTAAGGTCATCAATTTAGATATCAGATCTAAGAACCAAATTCAGGTTTTCTGACTCCAAGTACAGTGATTTTTCCATTAATTAAAAAAAGTCATTGACTATAAAGAATTTACATTTATTTTTATTAACACCAAATGTTAGGGTTTATATTCAATGTTTTGACTATATTCCTCTGCCAGTCTCTGTTGTTAATGATAACATTGATATTTAAAAGTTTTGTAGTCTCCTAAATTTTTAATAATATAAAATCTGCCTCTTCTCTTTCTCTAGGAAGTCGTTTAATAGTCGATTATTGTGTAAATCAATATGACAACAAATAAAAGGACATTTTAAATGGTCAGGTTAAAAATTAAAAGGTGGCTGAATCACATAGAAAATGCGTAAATTCACCACAAATTAATCAACCAAGTTGACTCTAGATAGATTTCAACTATGTTCTTTCAAAATAAGAAACACTGAACCTATAAGAGAGTATATTTGGATAAGCTAGTGATACTTCTTTTAAATAATAAGATGAAAACATTCTCTAAAGCATAGTGGTGTTTTAAATAGGAGACCCACTATAAAATTTTTCTTCCTCTGTGTACTTTTGCCATCCTGAGCTTTTGTGACCCTTTATTTTCATTATCTTACCTTCCAAATGGCCTAGCCTGGCCTCCTACTCAATCTCACTTACATGAGCAGGTCTTTTACAATAGAAATAGTTAGCATCAGAGGAAAAATCTATTCACCAAAGGTAACTGAAAATTCCTAGGTGCTTCTCCATCTTGTTACCCTTCAACTTTCTTCTCCAAATCCATTATTTTGAAAGTAAGTTCTGTCCAAAGCATAGCTTCTCAAGTTTGATTCTCCCTTTAACCAATGGCCCTCCATTATTATAAGCAACAATAGAGGGCAAATTACAGATAAAAATCTTACACTTCACATATACAGTGATATCCAAAAGGGGAAGCATTATTTGACTTTATAAGGAAATGGAGAAGAGCTATCCCACCTACATTTTGTTGCCATAGCCACAATTGTGTAGTATGTGTGAACATGTATGTACATATATTATGTTTAAACTTTTATATAAACCCATCATTCATTTTGTTATGTTTGGCAAATAGATAAATGTAATTCCTCATATTCAAAAGAATATACAAATTCACCTTTAAGTGGATTTGGGGAACCTTATGGCTTCAAGGAAAAAAAAATAGTCATTATGTTTCAATGACAGGTGCTAAAAAACTCTACTCTTTTTAATGCAGAAGAAATCAGGAAATTAATATAATTTTGTGGGAGTTAAGCAAGTAAATGACTTTCCTGGGCTTACTGGCTCATCTTTCCTATAAGCAACTTCCCTTATTTTTAGATTATTTAGTGGCAAGAAAAATATTGGTAGATAGTTAATGCATTAGCAAATAAGCATTACTTGTACACAGGAGTTCTATCCTCGCTCTGAGGTGAGTACATACACAATACGGCAAGACAAGATTATTGTCTTTACACAATTTTGACATAGATAGGGAGACACTGATGAAGTTTATGAAGTAATTACAGAACAGTCATGTGCAAAATAAATCCAAAGAAGAAAAATTAGTGAAAGTGGAAGAAAGCGGATAAAGTTTATTTGATAAGGTCAGCTAGAAGGAGAGGAAGAAGGTAAAGAACAAGAAAAAGAAATAATTTTTAAGAAGCATAGGCTAGGCCAGTTGCGGTGGTTCACACCTGTAATGCGAACACTTTGGGAGGCCTGGGTGAGCAGATCACCTGAGTTCGGGAGTTCGAAACCAGCCTGGCCAACATGATGAAACCTCATCTCTACTAAAAATACAAAATTTAGCTGGGCGTGGTGGTGTGCGCCTGTAATCCCAACTAACCAGGAGACCAAAGCAGGAGAATTGCTTGAACTCTGGAGGCGGAGGTTGCAGTGAGCCAAGCTCGCACCATTTCACTCCAACCTGGGCAACAGAGTGAGATGCCATCTCAAAAAAAAAAAAAAAAAAAAATTGCTCAGATTATGTACAGTGCTTTACTATTGGCACAATCATAGTCCTTGAGCTGAGCCTATGACATGAAGGAGCAAGAGCATTCCAGGGAAGAAAATAGCAACAGTTAAGATACAAGAATTGACCTAAAGAGAGTAGATTCTATGGACAAGAAGCACGCTTGCTTTCCGGAAATAAGGTGATATTAACATGGGATTACAGAATAAAATATGGATAAACTGTGGGGCAGAACAAGCTACATCATTTGGGGGCCCAGTGCAAAATGGAAATGCTGGATGTTTCTTCCAAAATTAAGAATTTCAAGACAGTGACAGCAGAGTATTCAGCAAGCACTTCTAAGTGTGCGGTTCTACCCACTGCACAAACCGCATGCCTGTGAAGCCAGCCCCACAGGGGGACATTACACAGGCACCCTAGAGTTAGGTAGAAAAGCTTAATATCTTATAAGCAATGGGGGTCTTGCAACAGGGAAAATATGCTTTAAGAAAGGTAATGACTTGCAATTAGTGACTTAGGATATTCCTGGCAGCAGCATATAGACTGAATTGTGGAGAAGCCTCAGACTAAAGACAAGGTGAAGAGTTCAGAGATTAGCATAATGACAAAGTCTAAGGAAGATGCTTGCACCAGGATAGTGGAATGGAAACAAAGAAAACAACAGAAAACTGGATATATAGAACACCACGATTCTTACAAAGAAAAAATTACAAACATAGAAGTTTTTGTTTTGTTTTGTTTTGAATTGGAAGGCTGAGAAAACAATGGTAAGACATACAAAATAGCAGCACTCTGGAAAGGTGCAGGCATTGGGTGTGAAGTTAATGACACCAAGTGGGTAGTTGCCAATTTAGGAAGAAGTTTAACATTTACATCAGAATTCATCTCAATTTAAAGAATTTCCTGTATTTGCAGACATAATGGAACACATTGCTTTAGAAAATGGTGATTTCCTGTTACTATATGTGTTCAGATTTTTGACCCCAGTATCAGTTTCTTATTATAGCTCTAACAAATGACCACAAACTTGGTGGCTTAGAAGAGCATCCAGTAATGGTGGAGCTGTGTTCCTTCTGGAGATAGTGGGAGAAAATTGTGTTTCCTTACATTTTCCAGCTTCCAGAGTCTCCTTGCATTCCTTGACTCATGACCTTGTCCTCCAACTTCAAGGCTGGCAGTGTAGGGTTAGTGAAGAGTTAAGGACACGCCATCCCAAAATGTGCTGCTTTGGCATTTTGATTTTTAGCTGAAGTCACTTGAGAAACAGTAGATACAGGACAGGCTCTTTGATCTGCTTCTTTATACCTAAGAACAGGCCATAAAACTTCCTATTAGAAAGGCGCACTGAGAAGAGACCATGCTATCACCAAAGACTGAGGGTCGAGGATGAAACGAATGTATACAAACACACTTACTAAAATAACCCTGATCTTATCCTAGCCCCATCACCTCATACATCTCCTAGCCAATTCCTCGTAATTCACTACCCTTCACCCCAACTCCTTTGTCTTCTTATTTCTTCATAAATTTATCATTTATCTAAAAGTTATAAAAACTTTATGCTCTAATCACTTCTTCAGGTATTCGTTCTGTTGTGAAGGCTTTCAAGTACATGTAAAAATTTATTAAACCTGTATGCTTTCCTCCTGTTAATCTATTTTATGTCAGGTTAACTCTAGCCCAGCTAGAGACACTGAATGGGTAGAGAAGAATTGTTTCCTCTCCAAAAGTTCCATCTTCAAATCTCTCTCTCTCACACACACACACACATATGCACACACACATACACACACACACACGCACACACACACCCCTTTACTTTTGTCTTCTTTTCTGACTCTGACTCTTCTACCTTCTTTTCAAGAGTCTTGTGATTGCATTGAATGCCCCTGGTAATCTAGGATAATCTCTCCATCTCAAAACTTTTAGTTCAATCACATCTGCAATGTCTCTTTTGTACAAAAGTTAACAAAGTCGCAGGTTCTGGGAATTTGGATGTGGAAATCTTTGAGGTGGGTAGTCATTATTCTTCCTACCACAGTAGATGTTAGTGATTGCTATTTGTTGGAGTATAGGCTAACTTTCTGCTAGTTTTATTTAGCTATAAGATTCAATGGTTATAAGAGACTTTCTGCAATATAAAGAAAGTAGGGAAATGTGACAGGAACATAAGCCAGAGCAGGATTATACGTTGGATTTAGCTGAATTTAAGCTATTACTCTGAATCAGTTTCCCAATTGTAGGAGTAGATAAGTCAGTAACACACTTGGGAGAGTTAAAGGTGGCTATGATGGTTAGAGGGGAAAAGTGGTAAGAGGTATAAAAAGAAAATATAAAATAATGATATAGAAATGTATGGGATAAATTTTTAGACACTGGTCATATGTCTGATCCCAGAGAACATTTAACTTATAGCATAAATAAGCATTGTAAGACATGATATTTTAATTTTTTAGGATCTCCAAATTGGTGCTGCTGACTGGTACAGCAAGAAGCAAAACATAATTCAGGAATATTATTCATCAGATAGAGAGGTGGGTGAAGATATTGAGATGCATAGGATGAACTCAATGGAAAGTCATAAAGAGTAATTTGCTCAACATAATTTTATTGTGAGAACAGCAAAAAGAAAAAATGGCACACACACACACACAGAGAAACTAATATAGAATCATACAAAACGTTTCTGGCTCTGAAATATGCCAAACTACTTTCCACTTTAAATGAAGAAAAGTTTTCGGAGAGGGTGTCGATGGGGATTATTAAACATGGAATTATTTTGCATAGTCCGACTATGTATTTGACAACTGCCATGAAACATTGTCCAGGCTAAGAAAATAGGCAAAAGAAGAAAAAAAGTACTGGGTGGAGTGGAGAACTTGACATTTGCTATTGAATTCTCTGGGAATTATATGGCTCTATATACGTGTACTTTTGATCATCTTTCTATTAACTAGGTTAGTTTATATCTCTGTGGGGCCAGCTCCACAAATCAAGCTGTAGGAAACTGATAGTAATGCAAGTAATTTTTATCTATAGAAATGCAAAGTAATTTTGTCCAAGAGAGATACAATTGATTTCTATCCTGTAAAAGTTAACTAGACTAAGAGAGAAGACCCAAATAAATAAAATCAGAAACAAACATAAAAAGGAAATATTACAATGGATATCACAGTAATATAAAGGATCATCAGAGACTATTATTAACAACTATATGCCAATAAATTTGAAAACCTAAAGGAAATGGATACATTCCTTCATACACACAATGTACCAAGATTGAACCAGGAAGAAACGAAAAACCTGCACAGGTCAGTAACATGTAATGAAATTGAAGTAGTAATACAAAGTCTGCCAACACAGAAAAGTTCTGGACTGGATGGCTTCACAGGCTGAATTATACCAAACTTTTAAAGAAGAATTAATACAAATTCTTCTAAACTATTCCAAAATATTGAAGCAGAGGAAATTCTTCCTAACTCATTCTACAAGACCAGAATAATCCTGCTACTTAAGCCAGATAAGGATGCAACATAATAAAAATAGATGCAGAAAGCCTCAACGAAATACTAGCAAGCAAAATCCAACAACATACAGAAAAGACAATCAATGAAAGGATGGTTCAACATATGCAAATCAACAAATGACATACGTAACATCACTGAGATGAAGGACAAAAGTCTTCATATTGATCTTCTCAATAGATACAGAAAAAGCTTTTAATAAAATTCAACATCTTTCATGATAAAAACTTTTAGTGAACTAACTATAAAAGCACCTCAATGTAAAAACTGCCATGTATGACAAATCCACACTTAATATCTTACTGAATTGGGAAAAAGCTTTCAGAATCTGAACAAGGCAAGGATGCCACTTTTACCACTCTTATTTAAGATAGTACTGGAAGTCCTAACCAGAACAATTATGCAAGAGAAAAAAATAAAATGCATCTAAACTGAAAAAGAGGAAGTCGCATTTTCCCTCTTTACAGACAATATGATCTTCTATATGAAAATCCTAAGGACGCTACCAAAATACTCTCAAAACTGATGAACAAGTTCAGTCAAGTTGCAGAATACAAGATTAATAAACAAAAGTCAGTAGTGCTTCTACATATGAACAATGAACTAGCTAAAAAAGAAATCAAAAAGGAATTCTATTTACAACAGCTACACAAAAAAATAAAATAACTAGGAATATATTTAACAAAAGAGGCAAAAATCTGTATAGGAAAAACTACAAAACACTGATTAAATAAATTAAACAGGGTACAAACAAATGGAAAGACATCTCATGCTCTTCCTATGGATCTGAAGGAATAATATTAAAATGGCAATACTACCCAAAGCAACCTAAAGATTCAAGAAAAGCTTTATAAAATACCAATGACATTCTTCACAGAAATAAAATAAACTGTCCAAAATTTTTGTACAGTCACAAAAGACCCCAAAGAGCCAAAGCAATTCTCAGCAAAAAGAACAAAGCTGAAGGTGTCACACTACCAGACCTCAAAATATACTGCAAAGCTGTAGTAACCCACAGCAACACACAGACATAAACACAGACATATAGACCAGTGGAACAGGATAGCAAACCCAGAAATTAATCCAAGTATCTCCATCTAACTGATTTTTGACAAAAGTGCCAACAGCATTCATTGGGGCAAAGACAGTCTCTTCAATGAATGCTTCTGGGAAAAGAGGATATCTACATGCAACACAATGAAATTAGACTCCCACTTCTAACCCTATACAAAAAACAACCCAAAATGCATCAAATACCTAAATATAAGACCCGAAATCCTCAAACTAACAGACAAAAATATATTGGAAACACTTCAGGACATTGGTCTGGGTAAAGATTTTATGAATAAGACCTCGAAAACACAGGCAACGAAAACAAAAATAAACAAATGTGATTATGTCAAACTAAAAAGCTTCTGCACAGCAAAAGAAACAATCAACAGAGTGAAAAGACAACCTCTTGAATGGGGAAAAAAATTTTTTTAAACTACTCATTTAGCAAGGCATTAATGACCAGAATGTACAAATAATTCAAACATTTCAACAGCAAAAAAGTCTCCAATTAAAAAATGGGCAAATGATCTGAACAGACGTTTCTTAAAAAAGATATAAATTGCCAATAAATATATTTTTAAAACGCTCAACATCAGTAATAATCGACGAAATACAAATCAAAACCACAATGAGGTATCATCTCACCTCAGCTAGAATGAATGGGTATTATCAAACAGACCAAAAATAGCAAATGCTAACAAGGATACAGAGAAAAGGGAACTCTTAGACACTGCTGGTGGAAATGTAAGCTAGCATAGCTGTTATGAAGAACAATATAGAGCTGTCTCAAAAAAATACAAATAGAAATATCATATGACCCAGCAATCCCACTACTGGAAATCTATCCAAAGGAAAGGAAATCATTATATTGAAGAGACGTTTGCACCTCCATGTTTATTGCAACAGTATTCACAATAGCCAAGATATGGAATCAACCTAGGTGTTCAACAACAAATAAATGAATAAAGAAATTGGTAGATATACAATGAAATGCAAATCAGTCATTAAAAGAAAGAATGAAATTCTTTCATTCGTGGCAACATGCATGGAATTGGAGAACATTACATTTAGTGAAATAAGCCATAAACAAGAGGTCAAAAACTGCACGCTCTTGCTTTTACCTGAAAGCTAAAAAGTGTTGAGCTCATTGAAGGAAAAGGTAGAACAGATGAAACTAGAAGCATCCTACTAGGAGAAAACAAGGAATAAGAAAAGATTTGTTAAAGGACATGAAATTACAACTAGATAGGAGAAATAAGTTCTCGTGTTCTATGCCACTTTTGGATGAGTATAGTTAACAATAAATACAAAGTTTCAAATAGTTAACAGGGAGATATTGGATGTTCCAAAAACAAAGAAATGATAAATGTTTCAAATTGTGGATATGGCCAATTATCCTGATCTGATCGCTATACATTTGTGTATCAAACATCACTTTCTGCCCTGTGAATATGTATAATTATTATTTGCCAATTAAATAAAGCAATATTAAAATACAGAAGAACACATTAAAAAATTATGACCCCAAACACTACATTTAATAGATCCTTAAAATATTAATAAGTTTTGCACCTGTTAGTGTTTCTGATCTTACACACATGCACGCACACACATATAATCCTCAACTTCTTTTAATAGCTTACTAGTTCCTTCATTAATTAAGGAGTTGACTAAAGCCTGTGTTTTTGTGCTAAATTTATATTTATATGAGAGTTGCTATGGTCTAAATATGTGTGTCCCCCCAAAATTGTATGTTGAAATCTAACTTCCAAGGTGATGGTATTAGAAGGCAGGACTTTTGGGGAGGTGATTAGGACATAAGGGAGCCCTTAAGAACGGGATTAGCACCTTAATGAAAAATGCCCCAAAGAACTGCCTTGCCCTTTCTACTATGGGAGAACACAGCAAAAAGGTGCCATTTATGAGAAAGCACACTCTTACCAGTCACTGAATCTTGATCTTGAACTTCCCAGCTTCCAGAACTCTGAGAAATAAACTTCTGTTGTTTATAAAATACCCAGTTTATGGTGAGACGGGCTCTGATTTACAATAGTTCAACTTAAATTGTTGACTTATGATGGTGCAAAAGGATATGCATTCTGTAGAAACCTGACTAAATATGAGTACTCACACAACTGTTCTGTTTTTTACTTTTAGTAAAGTGTTCAAAAATTACATGAGACATTTAATACTGTATTATTTTAAAAGGCTTTATTTTAGATAATTTTGCTCAACTATAAGCTAGTATAAGTTTTCTGAGCACATTTAACAGTGGCAGACTAAGATACAATGTTTGGTAAGTTAAGTGTATTAAATGCATTTTTAACATGGTTTTTTCAAATTACAAGTTTATTGAAATGTAATACCATCATAAGTCCATCTGTATTTTGTTAAAGCAGCCCAATGGACTAAGCCATTGAATATTTATATTTAACATAACCCAGTAAATATAATACAGATGGATAAAACAATCATTTTAGCAACTTCAGTTTTTAAGGCACGAATTTAAACAAACATTTGAGGGCAAAAAAGAACCTGAATCTATAACTTGAAGTGGTATTCCAAAATATAGGTATTTTGGAATACCTATATTTTGTATAGGTATTCCAAAATATAAGCTGATTTACATGGTTTCTTATTCATTATAATATTGATTCCAAAATTCTCTCTGTAAACACTTGGAGGGATCATTATAAATTGCCTCAATTGTCAGAGGATCAATATTTCTTAAAGACATTTTGTTTTGTGGTTTTTGAGTTATTTCAGGAAAGAAGTAACATATTTTGAAATATCAATACTTTCTCTTTTGCAGGGAGGGGTCATGTGTATTAAAATGAAACTGAGCATCAATTAATCAAATAATTTTATTTCTCCACACTGAATTTAATCAGAACATATTATTTTGGTAAAGGAACATTTTTGGCCTCAAACTTCATTCTCAAACGTGTGCAAACAAAATAAATGTAAGGAGTGCAAAGTAAGAAGACATTTGATTTTTTTCTTTGCTTAAGTAAATACTCAGTAAAATTGTTGTTAGTATCATATTGCCATGACACCTTTGTGTTATACAACAGGCATATACATTTTCTTTAGACAAACTAAATTCATGCATCTCTTCTCTCAGTTATATGATTTATATAATTTTGAGAACACAGAAGCTCTGCAACAAAACATTCAATAAATTATTTAAAAGTGCTGAGAATTGCTCTATGGCAGTGAAGAGCTAAATAAGGATCATCTAATTCCATCAGTTGTTAACATATAAATTCAAAACAGGAACAATTCTACATGTAAGTATTTTGTCCAAAATTAATGTTTTCTACTTGTAAGTAGGTCATAAGAGCAAAAAAAGATATAAAGTCTAGATCTACCACACTTCACACTTATTTATTGCTCAATATTTCCATAACTAAATTTGTTAATCTGAACATAAATGTTTCAAACAGGAAAACAAATCAGCATAAAAGAAACTAAAAGGAATAATAAATATGTGAATACACATAATCATATTTACTGGAAATAAAGCAGATTAAACAATACTTACCTTAAGGCATTATTCATTATCACACACATGCACATAAACACATATACAGTAGTGACACATTTGGGGGGAAAAAAATGGACAAACTGAAGAGTTCAGAACAAAGGGTTGATGAAATATTTGGAAAATAAGAACTATGAGGAAAGGTTAAAAGGGCAAGGCATGTCTGTCAAATGAGTATACTAAAGGGATACTGTGATATTTATCTACAAATACATAAAGAGGTGATGGAGGACAACCACCAATTATTCTCATTAGTCGATGAGGAGAGAATAAGAATAGACTGTTTGAAAGAAGGAAATCATGCAAAACTTAAGAAAAACTCTAAACAAAGGTTGTAAATCCAAAGAACAGGCAATTCTATGGCTATAGTATCTGTTGTTATTGAGAAGCCAAGATTGATGTTAGATGTTTAAGAAAGGCTCATAAATAAATAAGTTAACCCTGCCTTACTACAAAGAAGTTAATAGATGTAAACAAAAATCTTCCTTCCAATGTTGAAATCCAATTTCACTTCTTTCTCTCACTTATTGAGAATTGGCTGACTTTAACCTTCTGGTTTATATTTTAAAATAATTGAATTATTTATTTATTTATTTATTTATTTATTTATTTATTTATTGAGATGGAGTCTCGCTCTGTTGCCCAGGCTGGAGTGCAGTGGTGCGAGCTTGGCTCACTTCAACCTCCGCCTCCCGGGTTCAGGTGATTCTCCTGCCTCAGCCTCCTGAGTAGCTGGGATTACAGGCGCCCACCACCACGCCCGGCTAACTGGTTTTTTTGTATTTTTGGCAGAGATGGTGTTTCACCATGTTGGTCAGGCTGGTCTTGAGCTCCTGACCTCGTGATCTGCCCACTTCAGCCTCCCAAAGTGCTGGGATTACAGGCATGAGCCACTGCGCCTGGCCAAATTCTTTATTTTAAAGTAGAATGAAGCACAAAATAAAATGTAAAAGAACGTATACTACATTGAATGACAGATTAGCAAATACAAGCATGATGGAAAATGATTCGTGAGGTTTTTTCTGGTCTGGAAACTAAAAATGAATTCGTTTTCCAATATAGATGTATTAACTTAATATATCCGACACTGTAATAGGCATTAATATAAATTCTTTGGAAGGACAGAATTCAAATACAGTTCCCTGTTTTTCAGTATCTCTGGTATTTTGTATAACGATATCTCATCTAATGACTAACTGTCTCTCAAATAATACATGCTACTTGCAAGGAAACCACATAAAGCCGTTCTACTAGGAAAATAATAGAATCAGTAAGAAATATCTTCTCTACATTAATAAATCACCTTTACAGATGGAGAAAAATACAACAAACTTGAGCAAAACTTTGAGATGATAATTAGGGTATACATAATAGACAAAACTCTAACAATTTGTATTTCACTAATACAGAATTCATTAATTGACCGTAAGCTGCCAGGAATGTTATTTTTGCCTCGATACATTTCTTTCTTTTTAAAGAGAGTAAATTAATAATGTAAATAAGATTGCAAGAGGATCCTTGAAAATACTTAGTAGAATAAACTTTCTAAGCACCTTCAAGTACTTTAGAAGGATCCATTTCCACACAATTGATATGCTAATTACAAACCATTAAATCAAGTCAAGGATGTGTATTGGATAACACTTTGTTAGTTTAATGTGAGTTAATGTACGTACTTGAAATAATAGAACTCTGTTCCTTTTTAAAATAATATACCTTCACACTTTTTTTCTTAATTGAGATTAAGCTTCCTCCAATTACTACAGATTAATGACATCTTACAGGAGTCAATATTTAAGAACCAAGGGGTATTACTGACTCTTCTATAACCTATTTATGGTCATAAAAGGGCTTTAAGTTTGGGAAAAGTAATCCTAGAGTTGATACTTAATACTACCTTACAGTTGAAATAGTACTTCCAAACACAATAAAGTAACAGATATGACAAATTTGGATATAATCCAAAATAAAATCATTAACGATTTTTAAATATATATATATGCCTAGCAAATAAAGGAGAATGAATATCTTTGCTAGCCAATATTGAGAGAAGGCAACTTTTTATATATAAAGAGATTAAGGAAATATGAGTCTCTGCTCCCACATCTGTATACATAAGTATAGGACTTCCTCCTCTCTTACTCACATACATTAATAAAGTAGCATTAAAACAAGGTTAAGGCAGAGACTTGGCTAATTTACATATCATTAGAGCCTATTTTTACTGAGGAAGAAGGGAAGTGGGGGAGGGGCAGGACAGTGTAAAGTAAATTTAAGAAACTCCACAGTGCTTTTCATCAGCATTACTAGTTTATCGTCCATCATAAAAATACATGGTACACTGGCCGGGGGTGGTGGCTCAAGCCTGTAATCCCAACACTTTGGGAGGATGAGGTGGGTGGATCACCTGAGGTCAGGAGTTCGAGACCATCCTGAACAACATGGAGAAACCCTGTCTGTAATAAAAATACATAATTAGCTGGGCTTGATGGCGCATGCCTGTAGTCCCAGCTCATCAGGAGGCTGAGGCAGGAGAATCACTTGAACCCAGGAGGCAGAGGTTGCAGTGAGCCGAGATCATGCCATTGCACTCCAGCCTGGGCAACAAATGTGAAACTCCATCTCAAAAATAATAGTAATAATAAAACATGGCACAGTAAAGGTTATAGACGTTACTTCCAAAGAGATATTTATGAACCAGGCTGAACAACACTTCTCTTTCAAATAATTGAAGGGATATACTCACTATATGCTTTAGTATATCTGACAGATGAGAGTACAACTTTTAAAAAACATTTTGTTATGTGAAAGTTTCAAAGAGCACCAAGGTAGAGAGGAGAGTAAATGACTATCTCTTTACCTGTTACCAGATTCAGTCTTTAATCAAAATTTTGCTGCCATTATTCTCTAATTCCTACAGTTGTGGCTCTCTCACTATTACTTTCTCTCTCTTGATTTCTGCCGTGTTAGTTTTTGGTGAATTACATAAAACAAATCCGAGAGAGTATCTCTCACCTGACGTCTTTTGCTGTGTATCTCTTAAAAAATAAGGACAATTTATCAATAATAACTGTTACTTTTTTATAATACATTTACCATTCTAATTTGCTTCCTATGTGTCTTTGATTGCAACAAGAGTCAGACAAATCCTAGGCAGAGATGGGAGGGTCCCCAGTGAAACCCCACCTTCAAGTCGAAGACAGTTGGAAGCCAAGCTACAAATCTTGGGTAAGTTCATGGACCAGATTGAGAACCTCTCTTCCTGTTTGGCATGCTTTCCTCTGATTGATCCCCACCCTTCATCTATTTTACATACACCTATCCTTCCCTAATTGGTTTGCTACACTGTTGTACCCACCTTTGAGTGGTGCTTTTGTTTTAGCCTTTTTTTTTTTTTTTTTTTTCGCATACTCACAAACCAATCAGCATGCACCCCCCACCCCCATTCTGAGCCCATAAAAACCCTGGATCCAGCCACACTGGGAGAGAATCCACCCAACTTCAGGTGGGGACTACCCTCACATGCCCTGTCCACTGAGAGCAGTTTTGTTGCACAATAAAATTCTTCTCCACCCTCCTCACCCTTCAAGTGTCAGCATTTCCTCATTCTTCTTGGATGTGGGACAAGAGTTTGAGACCCACCAAATGTGGGTACAAAGAGGGCAGTAACACTGTGGTCCTCTGCTCTCTGCCAGTGGAAGGAAACTTCCCTGCATGACGGGAAACAACAGCAGGGCCAAGACAGCCTCGGAGTCGTGGGCTGGAGTGGGGCAATGGGGCTGACAGAGTTGTTAATGTTAAGCCATCTGCCTGGGCAGGGGCATCACTGGTCAGAGGTCTCCAGCTGGAAACCTTACTGAGAAAAATCCTGTGTCATCTTTGCTCTACCACTTAAGTGGTTAGTAAATAGCTAGAGGGCAATGACTTCATTTAGGACATAATAAATGATACCATATTGGCAAATTGTACTTTTCTTTTGGGGAATTGGTTGTGAATTAAATGCCATGTTCAAAACTGTTTCAGTTTTTGTGCTATCTGATTTTTTAAACACTTAAAAATGTTGCTAGCTACTAGAAAAGGGAAAAATGTATTTAAAAGACAGAATCACTATCTACTAAAAACTTGGTATTATTCTGACCTCAGCAGAGAAGGAACATTGTTATCCAAATTTGAGCATATTCACAATTGCTTTAACTCAGTCAAGAAATAAAATGTTTCTCATGTTTAGCATATTCATTTATCAGTTTTTTCTTCTTTCCCATCATTTAAAATGATACAAGAGACAACGTTTTGAAATCATGTTTTTCAGCTCATCATCAAATTTAATTTTGTGTCTTCTTTATTTGCTCTTTGAAGTAAAAATAGCAACTGTACCTTTAAATGATTCTCCCTGCATATTGTTCTCTTTAAATATTTTATGTATTTAAAAACAATATAACCACATTAATATTTATTTAGACATTTTTAGTAATCATTTTCTTTTTCATATAATGAGAGATTACCATAGGCTAATTCAGTGAATGAAGCATTTCACATACAAATTTTTGCATTATCTGATAGGTTTTCATATGTAAATCACATGCATCTGTTTATCTCCGGTGAATGGTGTCAAATATCCTCAATGCAAAATGCACCTTATAACATTATCTTCCTAATGACTTTTCTTTTCCCAAAGAAAAATTGGTTATTTGTGCCAGATATTTAGAAATTGTCATTCAAAAACAGCTTTTTTGTTTGTTTTTGTTGGACTGAGTCAGGGTAAAAAGGAAAATTAACTCTGAGGTGAATTACCCTTATATTGCCATTATACAAACCTTAAGGGGTTTTACATTTAAGATTAGAAGATCGCAGGAATACACACATTTGAAATACAGAAGTTGGAATGTTTTGATGAGAAAAAATTCCACTACATTTAAAGGGTTTTGTTAGACATCGGGCACTTAAATCACGTTTACAAACATGGAAAGACAAATGCTCAGACCTCTGAAATAGTCTCTCTACACTCTCAAGTCTTCTTTGAATTCACCATGTGGGTGAAATCAAAGCACAGAACAAACACTGTTTTGATATGGCTTTGAAGATGATAACAGCTTCTAACAGAGAAAAAGGCAGCTTTGGGTTTGCAGGAAAACGATGATTGACGTGACTCTCAGCCCAAGAAAGTTTACCTTTTAATGAGTGCGTGGTGAGAAGCTCTCATCCCATGTTTTATTTTTGAGGGAAGCTGCCTAACTAGAATGGATCTCAGACATCTACAGCTGCTATTCAGGATGTAACACACGCTCTTTTAAGCTGTGACATCTTTTGATCCAAATGAGCACATGCAGGATCCAGATGTATACAGGAGAGTTTAAGGTGAACTAAGGATTAGAACTTTTTTCCCATGATATGCAAGCTTTTCTATCAATTTATGTAATGTGGTCCCCAGATAGAAGAACTTAATTAATACTCTAGTACTTATTAAAATAGTGGTCACAAGAAGGCAGAGATTTAATTTTCTTATCTGTTGTTTTTTTCTTTTCTTTATTCTTTGTTTGACCTTGGAATCTTTGGTGTTGGTAATAAAAGTGTTAGTCAGCACCCTTGCTGTCCGTCTTCCCTGAAACAAATCTTAGTCATAAAGAACTCTCTTATTTTTTGCTAATCTAGTTTTGAAACTTCCAACTTTCTTATGAATTTGTTTTATTTTTATAATATTTTTGAGGTCGTGAGTTTGAATTATTTCATGTTGACTCAGATTCCTTGAACCTGGGAGGCAGAGGCTGCAGTGAGCTGAAATGGTTCCATTACACTCCAACTTGGGTGACAGAGTGAGACCTCATCTTAAAAAAAAAAAAAAAAAAAAAGTACTTTACATCACGCTTGTATCTTAGGAAGATATTGAGTTTAATTTCTGTTGAATTAAACAAAAAATTATGTCCACAAACACCAGAGATTATTGAAAATTTCAAATAGTTATAGGTCCCCAAATTCTCTTTAGAAATGACACTGTAGAGTAAATAAGCAGTTTCAACTAAACTTAGTGACAGAGACTGGCTGGACGCCCTCTAATCCTCTTTCCTACTTTTGGACACACAAGAAGAGTACATATCTCAGTTTCTCCTGCAATCGGGGTTTCTGGCCAGTGGTATATGGGTGAAAGTAAGATGTGCTCCTTCCAGGCCTGGAAGAAAATTTCCTATGAGATTTTACATCTTACAAACAGTGGTTTACAGGCCAAATCTGATGTGACCAGACATCTGTTTTTTAATTAAAATTTCCTTGGAACACAGCTATGCCTAGTTATTTACAATTATCTATGGCTGCTTTTCTGCTAAAATGGGAGGTTGAGTGTTTGCAACGATACCTTATAGATAAAAAGCATAAAATGTTTACTATTTGACCCTTTATAGAAAAAAATTGCTGACTCTGGGTTAGAAAGAGGCTCCAAGATTGACTATTGTGATTAGAAGAAAGGAGAGTCAGTGGTATTAAGGAAGACATTTCAGAAATTTATGACTTGGAACAAGAACAGTATCCATGGAATGTCTATATACTTGAGTTGCTAAAGTGGTAGCTAGATAGGATAAATTGACATAAAGAACAAAGGAATGCATGACTATATGTTTTCATATATGTAAATAATGGAACCTACCCTATCAAATTACATATGCACTCATATCATTTTTTCAATTAATTTTCATTTTTTCTGTTAACTTCTATTCCCACAATGCCTGTTAGCAGAACTTCCACAATCATTTTCTTGAGGCCTCTCCAGCACCTCAAGTTGAGCAAAGATCCTATCAGTTATTCATGGTAGAGGGAAAGAATTTTTTTCTTTTTTCTGATTGCCAGACTGAGAGAAGTAGAATCTTTCTTCTTCTTCTTTTTTTTTAATTTTTTATAATTTTTTTGAGACAGAGTCTCACTCTGTTGCCCAGGCTGGAGTGCAGTGGTGCCATCTCGCCTCACCGCAACATCCACCTCCCAGGTTCAAGTGAATCTTGTGCCTTAGCCTCCGGAATAGCTGGGATTACAGGTGTCTGCCACCACACTTGGCTAATTTATTTTTATATTTTTAGTAGAGACAGGTTTCCTCCATGTTTGCCAGGCTGGTCTTGAACTCCTGACCTCGAGTGATCTTCCTGCCTTGGCCTCCCGAAGTGCGGGGATTACAAGTGTGAGCCACTGTTCCTAGCCCAAGAAGTAGAATCTTAATTGGTTCACCACTGCTGTTATTTCTTGCAGCCACACAAGGGAGCTTTTGGAGATTCATTCTGCACACATCAATGGGTGGCGTTTGTTAACACTGCTGGCATAACTTTGTTTCACAATTTGGATCTCTCAGTTATGATTTCAAGCTGAGCACCAAGGTTATATTAATACTTCACTTTAGCTAACTTTTTTTTTTTTTAAGTTCTAACATTGTTACCCGTGGGCCAGTAATCTGGAAGAGTTTCTAGCATTAGCCATAAACTGGGCCCAAATCAGTTCCAACCAACAAGCTCTTAGGATATTAAGGGTAAATCACTTGTCCAGATTTTTGTTCTCATCAACAAAACTTTTATTTGAGACTTGCAATTTCTTGCTTGCTCCCTGGACAAGAATGTCTCAAGAGTTACTGTGAAAATAGGTTCAGTCTCTACCTAACTCTGAGCTCTGCATAGTGGTGTTTCTTGCTAAATCATACGAGAAAAAAAAAAAGTTTTGTTACATCCTAATCTCAGGACAATGAGTTTTTACTTGCCCCACATTTGCATAACTAAAAGGGCCACACGAATGACTCAGGGCAGAACAAACAAGACCCACATCATGATGAACTTTCACTTCTGCAAATTCAAACAGCAGCTGCCAGCCTGGCTGCGTAGTATAGAAACAAAACCATCATAACAATTTCAACAGCGGAAAGCATACCTTTCAGCATTGGTGTATGTTTGTAAGCGTGTGTGTGTGTGTATGTGTTTGTGTGTGTGTATGAATCTGTGCAAATGTGTCCACATATATATGTACAAAGTTACATATAGTTATAGTTGGATACAGATATGTATTTGATATTAATCATTTGAAATATATATATACACACACATATATATAACCAATTTTTCAAAGTAGCTCAAATAGTACTTAAAAGTTTATGTTGAAAAAATAACATTACTTTGCCCCACCTCTAATTTTCAGCTCTGTTCATTTGGCTCTTAATTATAAACTTCGCTTCTATATTATTAAATAATAATATAATAATAAACTTGTCAAATGAAAAATAACTCATCAAATTTATCTTTTGATAGTTGGACTTTTTCCTTTATTATTTTTTCAATTGAATTAACACAAGTGGGGGTTAAAGCAAGTTGGTGTTTGCATTTTCTGGCAATGTACGTTGTACATTTCTACGTGGAGAATGACACTCTTTCGGAATTACTTTATTTTTGTTGGATTAATAATGGCATTGTTTTTCTTTTTGTTATTGGCAGAAAGTGTCCAGGTTCTTGGTGTCTTGAACAAAGAATTGGACAAAATGCACAAACAAAGCAAGGAAGGAATGAAGGGTTTTAATGAAAATGAAAGTACACTCCACAGTGTGGGAGCAGGCCTGAGCATAGGGGCTCAAAGGCCCTAGTCAATAATTTGGGGGAGTTTAAATACCCCCAAGAGGATTCCATTCATTACTTTGGGTACATCCTATGTAAATGGAGAGGATGAAGTAAAGTTACAAGTTCATTTATGGTGTACACCCTATGGAGAGGATATTTTCTCTTACAGCTGAAATGTGAATTGGCCTTATGTTCCCTGCCTCCAGACCCTATTTTCCTGCCTCATCTCTCACCCTGAGAGATGTGATCCCCATAAATCTTTCTGGGAGATAGAGGGACTGATGGTCTTTTTTCTGTAACTGCTTCATGCTAGCTTAGGGCATAGTCCCTACCTATTGGGGATCACGGAACTCACCCTGCTCTGTCCAGTGGAGGCTGGGTAGCTTCTTTACTGCCAGGGGTGGTGTCTTCACCTGGAACTGACTGGAACCGTTGTTGCATGATAATCTGAAGCTTGATGGTCTCTAGGCAAAAGGAAATGAATTTGGTTAAAAGATTTAATGGGGACTTCAGTGGCTGGATACCTATGCTATCAGAAATGTTTGTTACAGAGATTTGCAGGAGAAGAAACAAAACCTGATTTGTTCTAGAATCTATGTGTTTCCTTAAAGTCTTAGCACAAGTGACTCCATTTTGGTTTGGCTTGGTTTGTTGGGGCCTAGTGCATGAGCTTAGTCCAAAACAATGGCCTCCCAGAATTTTTTTTTTTTTTTAATCCTACTTTTTGGTCAGATTCTCACTTAGGTGAGAGTGTGACCAAAACTTAGGGCTTTAGCACCACTCTCAGTTACCATCATTTTGGGTGTCTGGCCTCAGTGCCTCATTTACAGGTAACAGAGTCCTCATGGTTGCACATTTCTCTCAGCTCCTGTTCTTCCAGTTGAAGAGACACCTATGACATTCTAGAGATGACTGCATGCAAGCATTTAAAACCTTTGAGGTAATACAGTGCACCAGGTAGACTATTGTTTTGACTATTGGGAGAATAAGACCAAGAGTTTGGAGTATGCTCCTTATACCCCATAAACTAAACCTCCTAGAATCAAATAGAACAAAGAATGAGCTAAATAAAGAGTTTACTTATTTAAGCAGTCTCCTTGGTAATCCCCTAACACTACATTTCTATAATCTTCATTTGATGTATTTCTCCATAAGCCACAAGTGCCAGCAGCTACACAGATACGTCTCTGTTCAGCCAATTCTATCATTTAGCATAACTTTCACAAGAGAATTCAAAGTCTGTTGTGTAATTATATTGTAACTTTACAATATAATTTTCTATAGAGCCTATCATGAGGGATACATTTCTAACTATTGCTTCTTTAATTTTAAATCATGGAAAACGGACCTAACAAATGATGCCCTTTTAGAACAGTTAAGGCCTTTTGGCAATGTTCTCTTTAACCGATGATGTGGATTAAGGGAAGTAAACCAATGCTTTGTTTTTGACTGATTATGAGGCAACATGTGTACCATTAAAGTTTCTTACCTGCGTTGGGTCTTCATCTTTTATATCAAAGTATAAGGTTATCTATATATAAAGCTGGCTGCAAACTCCTTAACAAATAAAAGTACACCCCATTAGTGCACATAGCAGACCCCTTTTCCACTTCTAATGTTCTTAGAGGCATAAGCAAGAAACAATATTCAAAGGTAAGAGTTTCACGGAAATAGAAGTCTTACTTTGTGAACTTGGGAAAAGCTGTTCATTTCGAGGATGCCAGTCTCTTCTTGGAAGAAATTTCCCTGGTTAGTTTTACCTTAAGGTTTCTAATGGCTGCGCCCAAAGAGCATGGAGGGACCTTTCTCAGTTGTGAGATAATGAATTCAAATTTCAAGGTCCTGACGTTTTATTGTAGTGTGGATGGCAAGGACAGTCTTTCTCTGATGTTTCCAGAAGATTCAAAGCATAAAAAACTTTTTTTTTAACCTGGTGAAAATACACTGTAGCATAATAATCTGCTGATATCAGCCCTCTTGCATGGGGAAGCTTTTATACAACCAGAAAACATGCATTGAAAGTGACAATTGAATGAAATTCCTTTATAAAATGTTTAAATGGCCAAGCAGTTGACCAAATGTGTCTGAAGCTTTAATTGTTTTCCCAAGAGTATGAGAGCAAGCATTGGTTATAAACTATTTTAAACAATTTCAGTATTATCTGGTTTAACATGAAAGTATTTTCTTGATATTTAATTAACTTTTGTTCTACTTCGGTTAGTAGCTTTATACAAGGAAATTTGGTTATTTCTGTGGTTTACAATAACTTAACATGATAACCATGTTAAATGGTTAAAATAGCCTGATAACCATGTTAAATGTTAAAAATAATTGATAGCACATTACTCAGACATTAAAATTTTAGAAATCCTATACAGTTTTGGAACATATATTAGTATTACTTACAAAAATATAACCTAAATAAGATTGAACATCATTTTGGCAATCCCATGTAACTAAACATGTCAAATAATTTCTTTTCTGGATGTTTTCAGGGGCCCTCTGACCCATCCAGAAAGCCAGACGTTAGGAAAAATAATTTTGAAACTGCTGTTTGATTTTGGAATTCCAAATTACCATGTTAATTACTTTGCCAAAATGGTGACTGAGAAATTTTAAAGAAATAAAAAACTTTTATAACCTTTTACAAAATAAAAACACATTCTACTGTTTTCACACACCTTGCTTGTAAAACTGTTCTAGTAGTCTTAATTGCATGATACAATGGTGACTCTTAGCAATTTTAACTTACAATGGTGACTCTTAGCAATTTTAACTTTAATGTAAAACCTGGTAAGTTATGTTCTGTTAAGGTTTGACTATTTCCAGCATAGCTAGAGGCGTGGGCATCTCCACATGTCCCCAAGGTTACCTCGCTGAAAAGCAGGCAAGTTAAACAATTTTCTAATGCCAAAGAAGCAGTTTATGACCATAAAGCATTTAGCAAACCTAACATTTGACCATAACTTAGATTACATGTTTACATTTTGAAGACAATTGTATTTTATCAATAATATTTAAAATCATCTTTATTTCCCAAAGATTACTCAAGTCACATGAACTAAATAAAAAGCATTAAGTTTTTCACTTTTCTGACAAAATATTTGATTTAAACTCTTATTATTATTAAAGCAATTAATTTAAAACTTTGCAGAGGAGATTAACAGTTTGCACAGAGAGAAAGAGGCCAGAGACTGACTGGTAAGAAATTCTTACCCTTTTGCCGGCATGTCAAGTTTCTGGGTTCTCTCTCCCTGAGCAGCCGTGGCAACCCTGCTTGACTGTATGCAGACAGACACTTTGCCATTAATTCAGAATATTCATAGAAGGTTTACAAATTTTGGAGAAACTAGGCAGAGAGACAAATATGACTTGCATTTTATTTGCAAGAGTATACTCAACAAATTTAAAGTACCTGGAAGCCTAAAATCCAAAAAGTTAGCTTAAGGATAAAAAGCTGGTGTGTTCCATTAATTCTGCAGCCTGACAAAGGTAGCTTAGGAATTCCAGATGAATGGAATGAATGATGACTTGCTAGAAATGCATAGGAAACAAAATAACTATTCACAGAACCAAATAAAAGCCTTCCACTAGAAACAAAAAAGCATCATGATTTCAAATAGATGGACAAATAAGCAAAGCTAGATGAGAATAAACAGCAAACGAATGAAAATTAGAAGCAAGAACAAATAAACAAAAAAACCAACCCAAAATTTTCCTACTCAATTTACCCTGGAGGCTACAGTGTTACCTAGGGCCCTAGAAAACCCACATACTGAATATTTTATTCCTGATACAAAATTCAATATCCTTAAGTTCACCAATATCATTATACATTCTGTGCAATCAAGAAATCCACTGTAGGCACATGACCAATAAGTACTCCAGCACTATCCACCCACAACAGTAAACACAGTGTGAAACAATGCAAGCATTGTATGGGATATTTGGCTCCACACTAAATTCAGCTTCGTGCTTAACTATATTTAAAAAGAATTGCCAAACTCCCAAAGCATTTTTATATTACTTTTTACTTTAATCAAGACTAAGAGCTTTAACTATGAAAATGTTAATTAGCCAAATGCTTTCAATTCTCTATCAGGTTTTAAATAATATTTTGTTATTAAACTTTTCCACATCTTTCTCCACTACTTAATGGTTCCTTACTACATTGTTTCATAAATAACCTTTTCAAATCTGTAATTTGAACTAACTTTTAGACAACTTCTGAATTAGACAAATTTTTTTTTTCACTAATAACATAACCCCTTCTGGCACATTATGTATACATAATTACGTGTTACCTAGAAACCTAGAACTGTAGTAAAATCCTAAAAAGCAAGAAATACTGAACTATCAGATATGGGCATTTATAGATAAGAACAATTTCACAATTTTAGAAACATATTTCCCTGTATTACAACCCTGTCTTAATTGGAAATGACAATTTACACAAAAAGTTTACCTAAAACAGTTGTCCTACTCATTGTACTTAATTTCTTTCTTTTTTTCTTTTTTCTTTTTTTTTGGAGACAGAGTCTCACTCTGTTGTTCAGGATGGAGTGCAGTGGTGCGATCTCAGCTCACTTCAACATCCGCCTCCTGGGTTCAAGTGATTCTCCTACCTGAGTCTCCTGAGTAGCTGGGATTACAGGTGCCTGACACCATGTTCAGCTAATTTGTTTTTGTATTTTTAGTAGAGACGGGGTTTCACCTTGTTGGCTGGTCACAAACTCCTGAACTCAAGTGATCCGCTGGCCTCAGCCTCCCAAAGTGCTGGGATTAAGGCGTGAGCCACCACGACAGGCCATTTTTTTAACAAGGGAAACTTGAGACATCAATCAACATATGTAAAATGAACATTGGTTTTGTTCAGAAACACAGGAAAACTCCAGGCCAGGAGGCTTGGGAGATTTCAGATCACATTTACCTCAGTGGAACTTTGAATAGAATGAGGGGCAAGCTAGCCCCAAGCAGCTCCCAGCTGGAATTAGCACTGACATTTAAAAATATCTAGCAAAAACAAACATAAAATTTAGAAAAAATGCATGCAAACAATTCTGAAGGCATTTCTATTTTTATTCTACCAATAATTTTAAAGCTAGCTTGTTTAGTAAAGTTATACTTTAAGTCACGTGAACTTGAAAATTGCTTAGACTTATTTACTTAATTTATGAATTCTCTTTTACTTATAAGCCAATTTGGTAAACACAACATTTAACAATAAGTGTACATACAAATAAACACATCTAGACATGTACACTCACACATAAACGAAGATCCAATAGCTTGGAACCTTAGCCATGAGATAGCAATACAAGCTTGCCAGCTTTGCTTTCCCCTAATAGACAATCCAGTGAAAGCTGAGACCCAAAATTTCTGGTAAAGCAGTCTCTATGGCAGTTTGATTTTTAAAGGCCAAACCTCTCCAGACTCTAAAGAGACCTGGGGCTAAACAGTACCAAAGGAGGATATCACATGTCAACCAGGCCCCCTGCTTAGAACTGCAGGATGAAAGCCTGGATACATGCAAAGCCAGTCCACTTTCCCATTCAACAGTGAACTCCAGATTTCAAACAATGTTGGGGCCAAGCAGCACTGCAACTACAAGATAAAATTCTAATGAGGGCTTAATACTGGACCTCAGAACCTCTACCAAGAGCATCCTCTGTGGAGTGGTTGGGGTCCACAGAACCCATGGAGCATCCTCTGGTGGGGTTCAATCTTAGAGTTCCAGACGTCTCTGGCCTTAGTGGGTACCACATGCAGGGTTTCCCCTCCAGAACATACTATGAGCTTTATGGGAATAGCCATGAACTGTAACGTGAACTGGACTCCAGGTTGGCCTTCTATTGCTTAGCCAGTTGAGTACAATAAGGGAAGAATTTAGCATATGAAAATAAGGTTTAAGTTGCCTGAAACATGTGCGAGTTTGCTCTGAGCTGCACCACACTTAGGGATCAGGGATCTTGTGCAAGTGGAAAAGATTGAAAAAAAAGAGGCCCTTCCCCCTTGGGGGCAGGGCAATTATTCCCATTCATTCCTAAACCTTCAGGCAGTACCAGTAAGTGACCCCAGCCAATTGCCCTCTGTTTCCAATGAGCTAGTAGGAAATAGCTGCTGAAAGACTGAAAAAGAAAGAGAGGGAAAAAAAATGAAAAAGACCCTGGTCCCTTAAGTGAACTGCGTGGTTGTGTTCAGGCTTCTCCACATGGAAACCCCTTAGCTTCACTGGCCAGGGCCAGAAACTTGCAGTTGTTTCCATGTTTAGGTGCTACCCACCAAGGGTCCTGTTGGAAGCAAAGCTCAAAGTTGCAAAGAAAACGAGCACTTAAACAAAGGATTTCTCAGCAAGGCAAATTTACTTCTGCATAAGGGTGCTTCTTGCAGGTCTGGTCACCACAAGAGCATCCCAAACAAAGGAGGGAAGGGATTTTTATCCCTAATGTGGCTTGTCCGTGCTACTGTGTGCTGCCTCCATTGGTTGGAGTTGGACTGCACAATCTAAGCTGAGCCTTGTTGGCTAACTTGAAAAGTGCAGGAATGTGGTTACACTGGCAGGAAGCACAGGTTTGGCGGGAAGAGCCATTGTGACGGGAGAGGTAATTTACAGAGTGGGTAGCAGATGTGGGCTCTGTAGATAAAGACCAGAGGCAGAGAGTTGTTTGCTGAAACCAAGACAGGGAGGCACAGAGAGCAAGGAAGTTTGGCCTTGAAAGTGGAGAACAAAGAACAGTGAAACTAAACAAGCTAAACCTTTGAAGAAGAACTTCTTACTGTATTTAACAGGTCCCAAGTTGGAAAGGAAAAGAAAGAGAGCAAGCCACTGTATGGAGCAGAAAGGGAGGAAAAATAAATCCCAAATTTTGGGCTTACCTCTTCCATCTGGTTGCCTCACCAAAATATGTCACTGGTAGAAGGTGTCCAGGTTCTTGACATCTTGAAGAACTGGGCAAAATGCATAAACAAAGCAAGGAAGGAATAAAGGGTTTTATGGAAAATGAAAGTACACTCCACAATTTGAGAGCGGGCCTGAGCATAGTTGCTCAAAGGCCCTGTTTCAGATTTTTTGGGAGTTTAAATACCTCCTAGACGATTCCATTTGTTTCTTGGGTATGCCTTATGTAAATGGAGAGGATGAAGTAAAGTTATAAAGTCATTTATGGCAAACACCCTATGGAGAGGATATTTCCTGTTATAGCTAAAGTATGAATTGGCCTTATGTTTGCTGCCTCCAGACCCTACTTTTCTGCCTCGATTTTACTTAATGTTCTATATATTTTACTATTTTAAAGAAATGCTACAGCAGATACTTTCAATGACCACAAATACTTTTCAAAAACTCAATTTGATATTAATATTGATATTGATATTAGCTAATCTATCAGTTATGTTTTTCTCACTTCATAGTCTCTCACTTGCTTTGTCATGTAATCTGGCCTGGTTGAATTTTAGATGCAGACCATCGCTCTCGTCTTCATACTGCCTTTTTCTTTGCTCTATGTTAGCTCCTCTGTTTCTTGAATCTGGTGTCTTTCCCTTCGTTTACTTTTCATTTTCAAAAGAAGATTCTCCAATACTTGCCAAGAAAAAGAGAGGACCTTATGTTGTTTTTAAAAACTAAGTCTCAATTCTACCCTTACACTTGTTTGATAATTGAATATAAAATTCTGAGTTAAATTTCTTTCATAATTTCAAAGGGATTTCTTCATAGTAAACTATCAATAAGGTTACTTTTGAAAAGTCTGATGCCTTTTGTATTCCATTTTTATTTCCACTTCTTTCTGCTGCCTGTGTCTTCTGACATTCATTCTCTCTCTCTCTCTCTCTCTCTCTGTGTGTGTGTGTGTATGTGTGTGTTTGTGTGTGTGTTTGTCACCTTCTCTGTTTATCTTCCCCTTCCTTTCTCCCCACACATGCCCCATTTCTGAATGTTTTCAGTAGATCCTCTCAGTTTTTATTATTGAAACTTTCAAAGATATAGCAAAAAACAGTATGAAAAACCTTCATATCCCTTACATACATATCCCCCAGCTCCAAGAATCAATACACACTGATCTTACTGCATCCTCCCACGTCTCCTTCACTACTTACATACTCACCATTCACACTAAATTCTTTTTGAGCAAATCCTCACCTTTATGTAATTTCATGAATTAGTATCCATCTCTAAAATAAAAATACTTTCTTCCTTTTTTTCTGTAAAAAAGGTGTAAAAAGAAGCCTAGGGATCTATCAATGTAGTGTTTGAAACATTCAGATAATTCCTTTAAAAAGATCAGAATTTGTTTCTCTTTAGTATAAATTAAATCTACAGGTCCAGGTCACATTTGGTAATTCACAAAACATCAGAAACCTAGGTCCCTGTCAGTGTCCTGGCCTGTTCTTTCAGCCCACTCTAGAGATTCACACAATTCCTGTAAAAACTGACTGCTTCCTATATGTCTCCCCCTGCCTGAAGGCATTCTGAGGACCTTCCCTCTAAGTCATTGGCTTATATCCCTATGGTACAGAATGACTACTGAAAGAAGTCCTAAATGCATGCTTGTTCAAAGTACAGCCATGGAGAAAGGGGACAGAAGATTGTAACATCTTTCTTTTGAAGAAACAGAAGTACAACAAACATTTCTACTACACTTGTATTAACTAAACATAGTGAGAAAATCAGAACTAACTAGAAGAGAAGCAAGAAAATGTAGATAGATGCTAGTGCGATGGTGATGAATATTTGCATATGTACCTACATATGAATATAGACATACATACACACATAATACTTATATATTTAATATCTATATACTTCAATGGCCAAACTTCCATAAATTGGAAGTACAAAATATGGATTTGTATATATTTTTAAAAATTATATTTTTAAAGTGTCTTAGTCATTTTCTGTTGCTTATAACAGAATACCCAGAAAAGGGTTATTTATGCATAAAAGCTATTTATTTCTTACAGTTATGGAGACTGAGGAGTTCAACATCAGGAGGGCACATCTGGTGAAAGCCTTCTTGCTGGTCGGGACTCTGCAGAATATCCAGGTAGCACAGACTATCACATGATGGGAGGCTTGAGCTTGGAAGCTCAGGTCTCTGTTCCTCTTCTTATAAAGCTGCCAGTCCACTCCCACGATAACTCACTAATCCATTAACCAATTAATCCATCAATCTATTAATCTATGAATGAATTAATTCATTCTTGAGGGCAGAACCCTCATGACTCAATCACCTCTTAAAGGCCTCACTTCTCAATACTGCCACATTGGGGGTTAAATTTCACATGCGTTTTGGAGGGGACAGATATTAAACCATAGCATAAAGTATTTAATAAAACTCGAAATGTTAAGGCTATAAACTTAACCTGAGAGAAGTGATTTCCTGTGTGTTTTTCTTTTCACAAAGTTATTGCAACACCAGATCCATAGCTGTAAAATGCTTCAAGCCTGGATTTTGTCAATCAAATCAACTCTTCCTTTGCCTACATACTCACTCACTATTTATACCAACTGTGTCAATCACCTATTGCAGTAATAAAGTCACTTGAATGCTTATGTTGGCATTTTGCATGTACAAGATTACATACTTATTTTCTTCATGGGATATCTTGATATTGTTTTCAATATGTGAAAAATGTCAATCAGCATTGATAAAATTTGAGTGTATTTGCTCAAGCTTTTTGGATTCTGACTCAAACATTTGAGGATCCTCAATTTTAGGGTACTTTGTTGGAGAAGACACAAGGGAAGATGCTTGGCCCATATTTCTCTTTCTAATTTGACATTTTAGTCCCAGAGCCTCAATACACTAAAGCATAACTTAAAATTATTCTTGATCACTTGGGAATACTTAGTAACAAAGGCAGTGTACAGCAATTGGAAATAGGGTGATTTCTTTATAGCTAAGTTAACATCTGCCTTTTGAAATAAAAAAAAAGAGAGAGAAAGAGATAGCTGCAATGCAATTTCAGAAATAGCAAAAATCAATGCCTAATTGTTGCAGCCCACATGCAGACAAGAATTGCCACTGAAAACCTAATCTTCTTGTGTTTAAGACATTTGAAACATTGTTTTTTTTCCTAATGTTTTCCTGAATAAACACTGGAAAGAGGCCCTGCTCAAATTAAAACAAATTCTTTCTATGTCTATTATTTTTCTTTTCATTTCATCAGTGTTAGTTTTTCACAGGTTGACTACAGTTCTCATACCTAGTGGTGGGTTATAATGCTGGAAAAAAATAGTATAAGCCAAAGTGATAAAAATCATGTTGATTTATATTACAAACAAATAATACTAGGAGCTGAGGTCCAAATTTTAACACTTAAAAACATATTGTATCAGCTATAAATTACATAAAAATTTAGCATGAAGCAGCTTTCTAAATTTAAACTGAATATGCAAAAGTATATATAACTTCAATAAGGTAAAAAGTTAAATGCTATACATTTGCTTTTAAATCATGACACAATAGTTTATTGTTTATACTTACTGTGTTCTTTATAATTCCTGCTTTACCTTCATAATGTTGACTAACCTGAGAAAAGCTGGTTGCAAGATATTTTCTCATACTTCGAGTAGAATTCAGATAAGATATAAGGATATTTATTGCTCTTCTGAAAATTAGTTCAGTTTTGTATATCTTGTGGTCTCTTTCCTTCATTGCTAATTTCAACAATTCTGTAGATGTTAGTACTCAAGTTTTCTTTTATTCTGCTGCCTTCTGAAAAGATTCTTTTTCTTTCATGAGTTCAATTATACCCATATCTTCAATTAATGTTACTCATAGAACATAAATACATCACTATTGACATATAAGTACAATGATAATTGATTTCCCATGATATTTACATTTTCCTTGCCACTGGGGAATTGTTTTGTAAGAGCTAAGCCGTTTAGATCCAGAAGGGAGGCCCTAAAATCATTCTGTTTAACAGATGAAATGAAAAAATTCTTTCTAGGCCATTAGAATTTAAAAATGGTAAATTACTTGGTTGGTCCACAAAGTAGCTTTTAGGTTTCCCAGGAACATAGGTTTCATAGTCAAATAAGCTAAGGAAACCGCTATATCGTAAATCCCAGAAGCATCTTCTCTATTTCAAAGTACAATAGCATAATCAAAAACTCTGAAAAATGTAGTAGTACTTTTAAAACCTAATTTTTCACTCTTTTATAGCTACCTCTATGACTCTATATTGGGAAAGTATAGAAAGTGAAAATATGGCGCAGCTGCCCTGGAGATTTCTAGTGTTTTACAAATGCCCAACACAAATTAATACTCTATAATAGTTTTAATTTTTACAGCAGTGTTCTAATAATATCTTATATTTTGATGCTTGGCATCCATTACAATGTAGTATACCAATTCCATTGCAAATGTATAGTTAAATTGCATTTAAGCACAATTTTCTACCTTTGCTGATATAAAATTAGTAACTTTACATTCACTAACAAACCTAGTGCTTTTAAAATATGAATTTTTTTTCCATTCTCCTTTCAACAACAAAAAAAGATATTTCATCATCCAGGCCTAGTGATTCAGGCCTGTAATCCCTGCACTTTGAGAGGCCAAGGCAGGAGTATTGTTTTGAGTCAGGAGTTCAAGACTCACCTGGGCATCATATCAAGATGCGATCTCTACAAATAATAAAGAAGTTAGCTGGGCATGGTGGCACATGCCTGTGGGCCCAGGTTGTAGGGAGGCTGAAGTGGGAAGATGGGTTGAACTTAGTCAGTGGAGGCTCCAGTGAGCCTTGATCGTGCCACTGCACTCCAGCCTGGGTGACAGAATGAGACCTTGTCTCAAAAAAAAATCTCTATATATCTATATCGATATATATCAATATAGATATAGCTACAGATATCAGCAATCATATAGTTTTCCAATTAAAAATGGAAAGGAAAGCATAATAATGTACTCAGAGGAGCTAAATAAAATTTAAATGAATGAAATGTAATGGGATGGGGATAATGATCAGGAGTAGAAGGAGGGACATGTATCTTTTGCACTGAAGGACTTCAGGACATATGAGTGACACATTGTTATATTACAAAGGAAAAAACAAGATAGGTAGAAAGAGAAAGAAAGGAGAGAGAGAGAAAGGAAAAGTAATGCTACAATTTCTCACTTGCTTCAAAAAAAAAAAGAGTTTGATTCTGGTCTGTTGTCTGTGTCAGCATCCTAGCATAATAAGGAAGTATCCTTATTTATCCTGCTAAATAATGAATGTGAAAAATCATATATTTTAGTAAAATTTCACTAGAAATTCAAAGGTTACTTCTTACCTGTCTGGTAAGACTAACGATATACCCAACCTATTTCTTTGAATTATGCCCGGATAGCAGGGGAATGGACCTTGTAAGTAGCATAGCTAGTCTGAATTTTTTTTAAATTAAGCTAAAATAACTCTCTTGATTTTTCTTACTTGTGTGTCCAATTCTTTAGCTCAGATTAAGAAGTTCAGTGTTTTAAGGATATGAAAATATGATTCCCTTACTTATCTGCTATCTTCTGAATCTTAACTGTATGTGTATATAGTCATTTTGCAATATTTCTCATTTAATGTCCTTTACATAAAGACTTGGATTAATTCAAGAAATAGACAGTATGATGTATATAAAAATGTGAACAATAGCCAATATTTTTAACAGCATAGTTATTATGGCCTTTAAATATATGTTTAAAACACAGCTGTTTATTAAGTGCATACTACTAGGTCTGGTAAGGAATTTAGTTTTAAAAAGTTATGGGTTAAAGAGTATACATACTATCAATAAATAGACTTGTTTCCTAAACAGATGACCTATACTTATCTACTTAAATATAATTCTATTATGTTTAATAAAAACAAAATTAAGATTCTTCATACCAGTTAGTACGCCTAAAATTGAATTCATGTGATCCAATTCAATAACTTGGTTATAGTTCCTATTATTTGATCATCAACTGACTTCCATAACCTGATAAAATTACCAGCAGATATCTTACATTGACAACATAAAGACAAACACATACACACACAAACACACATGCACACATACACATAGCAGTTTAAGTCAGAATTACTGCCAATTTGCTAGTGACAGCAACAGTTGGTCAGTATTTAGTTTTATAAATAATCATAATGGAAATTATGCAATAAAAAATGTTAATATCTTTATAGTACAGATTTTAAAGATGGATTAGGAATTTTTAGAAATATCTTAGAAACTTCTTCCTTTTTAAGACAAAAGTATATAAATATTAGATAAAAACATATAAAAGACACAGAATCACCCTTTAAAGATTAGTTGCAAAATCATAAACTGTGCATATGTGTAGTAAAGAATTTAATCTTTTACCAAATGAGATCAGGCCTTTGCCCTCAGCTCCTGATCAGTAATCTTGGTTTGTTTGGGGGCCTCAAGCTGGCCAAAAATAACATTATGACTTCAGATAGAAGCTTTGTGCCACATAGAATCAGTTGACCTGAGGACTGAGATCAATCATATGGGCAATCAATTAATTAATCATGCTTGTGTAATGGACTTCCAATAAAAACTCCAAGCACTGAGGTTCAGGTGAGCTTCCTTGTTGACAGTACTTTGTGTGCACTGTCATATACTGATGCTCAGAAAGTAATGTATTTTGACTTGATGGGGAGAGGACAATGTAAGTATTTAGTATTTTCTGTACTCCAGTCTATGCACCTCTTCTCTTGGCTGATTTAATCAGTATGTTTTCCTGTAATAAACCACAACTATGAGTATAATAGCTTTCAATGAGTTTGGAGAGTCCTTCTAGTGACTGACCAAAACTTAGGGGGGTTTGGGAAATTTCCAATCCTCCAGTTGATGTTGGAAGAGAGAAGGATCTTGTGTGGATTGTTTAACTATACAATAGCCAGCACTCTCATAGTTAGTGTCAGAAGTGAGAGTGTAGTCTGTGAATGCTGTTCTCTTTAACTTTGTAGTTGGCAAAAGTGTTCACAGTCTGTATCGATCTTTTTTTTTTTTTTTTCTTGAGATAGAGTCTCACTCTGTCACCGAGGCTTGAGTGCAGTGGTGAGATCTCGGCTCACTACAACCTCTGCCTCCCAGGTTCAAGTGATTATTCTGCCTCAGCCTCCCGAGTAGCTGGGATTACAGGGGCCTGCCACCACTGCCGGCTAATTTTTTTTGTATTTTTAGTAGAGATGTAGTTTCACTATGTTGGTCAGGCTGGTCTTGAACTACTGACCTCGCGATCCACCTGTCTCAGACTCCCCAAGTGCTGGGATACAGGCATGAGCCACCGTACCTGGCTGATGTGTCATTTTTTAAAGCATAATCATATAATTTAACATCAATGGAATTAATCCCTGATGAAAATTTGGTCCTTGCTATAGCATAAATCCATAAAATAGTCGTAGATAGTAAGAACCATAGATATGTCAACTTGCCAGGTGCGGTGACTGCTTGCTTTGGCATGAGACAAGCTAGAGTCTGCTGCCTTTTGTCATTTGGGCTTATGGTGTCAGCATACTCAGTGTCTTAACTAGAGGAAATAGGCTCCCGAGGACTTTGCTAATTAAACAGAATATTGTCAGTGTACATAGTAAAAATTTTCCATGTTCTTAATCAGCAATTAGAGAGTTCCTGACGAATGTAAGGAAGAGATTGATCAAGTTCCAGAAGTGTAGATTGAACATATTCTGGCATAGATATGTCCAGATAAGGAAAAGATGTGTCATAAACATGATTCAAATGGTCAAGTCCCATGTTGTCTTGGAAGCACAGAGCGGACCTCTTTTGACTACCAAGATGGTAAATATTCATCTTGTGTTCCATTTTATGCCTGAGTCATCACCTCAAGAGGACACAAATGTTCTCATTCTATTTCACTTGAAAATATATTTTAAAAAATTTAATGCCTTAGAAAAATATTTCAATTAATAACTCCAATGGCTTTAATCATGACCCTAATTTTGATTAAACTCTATGTGAAAGTGCATCTGACTACTGTATCCACCAAAATCTTCTTATCCCTCCATAATGATGTAATGCGTGGGCTCAATTACTGCAGTCTACAAAGAAAGACTTCTATTCAGTAAAATCTTCATTTTTTTTGAAATATAAATGTACACACATGACATAGAAATTCTTCTTACTACATAAAATATTTGATTAAAATGATTATTAATAGCATTTTGTTTTCCTTCTATAAACACCTCAAATGGGAATAACACACAAGAGAAAATGCCACTTCCCCCGTTGTTAGTATCTTATAGCTACCTGTCTGTTGATAATTATTATAATTGGGAATTAGTTTTCTTTTTAATCCTACTTTAGAAGTAAGTAGACATATCATAGAGATAACTGGTATTTTAAAAAATATAATAGTGGGATAGGCCAGGTAGGCTGCATTAATAAACAAAGCAGTTTCTCAGTTAAGAAACAAAGAGTTATTTCCCATTCAGGCTACACATTCAAAGAAGGTCAGGGCAGAGATTTTGTCATCAGGTATCCAATATGACAAAGTCTCCACCATCTTGAATGACACCATCTGGATCACTCACTACCCATCATAATAGTCAATATTTTTTTAAAAGATTTGCTTATTATCAACCATAAATTGGAGATATAAGATATAATAGAAAGGTAACTTTCAGAAAGTACTGAAAGTTAAATCGTAAGTCTATATTACAGACTGCCCAGCTAGATGAAGAAAAGGTTTAATTCAGTTGGAGAGGGAACACAAAATGCACATAAATGCTTTTTTTTTTTTTTAGCCCTTTTTTAATGATAGAAGTCTAAGATAAATTTTTATCAACTGCACTACAGAAAGCCTATCCATTGCACGACATGGAAGCTTAAAACAATAAACCATTCCCACAATATAATAATATTGACATTCAAGTCAAATTTAGGCATTTTAAAAAGTGGTATTTTGGAAACTGGCAGGAAAAAAAAAAAGAAAAAAAAAAAAAACCAGATCACTGAGGATAGTACTAATTGGGATCTTTACCAAAGACAAAAGAGAGAACAGAGAATGCTAGTGGGTTATAAACAAATATACAATATCAAGCATGTTTATAGGTGATTTCCTGGAATATTATAGGCCTATTGGTTTTCTCACTGTATCCAAAATGTATCATTCTAAATCATGTTGTTGTAACTCCACATTGATTCATATGTTCCAATTATCAGCTTCAAGGTGGTAATAGTGGACTTAGGGAAAGGTGGAAAATCTCACTCAAGGAGTCCATTAGTTGGCCTGAAATTGCAGAAGTCTAGTAAACTTGGGTACTTTGATTATTCCCTCTGCTCTCTACATCATTCTGTGGCAGGGTTCACCTTGAATAGTGAGTGCAAAAGAGATTGTGGGATGATTTGACTAATGTCTGTCTTTGTTGGTCTGGGGGCATTGTGAGAGCAAAGCAACGTCTGGATTGCTTATCACTTTATCTCCAATGTCTGTTGTGTGTTGTGTATAGAGTTAGTGTTCAATAAATATTTTATGAGTGAATAATTGAAAAGTGAATGTTTACATGAAGTTTTCAGATTTAGAGAAAGTGAACAAAAGGGATATGTTCTAATTCAGGTGAATTTTATATCTTTTAAAAATAGATTTTGGAAAATACTTTCATATATAGCCAGATTTGCTGAAAGGAGAAATAAAAAATTAAACACAAGAGATTATAATATTTAAACTTACAGATTATATGTTGTAATACCTGAAAAATATAAATATATAAAACATTCACTTTCAGATTTGTATTTTTCCCAATGAAAAGGCCACATCAAGTATATTTGGTACATGTTTAATTAATTATGCATTTGAACAGTTCCATTGGGGAGCAAATATAATATTTTCTAATATAATTGCCTGAAGCATACAAATTTGAATTATTAAGATTGGTTATTTTATATAAGGTTCTTCAAATAGTTTCTATTTAAAATATTTTTCTTAAAAAGTACCATCAGAAATGATTTTCTGTCCCTTGTAAAGCTTACATCTTACTTATAACTCTCTCTGATACATCGAGGGCTGTATAAACAAGAATAAGTGAAATACACATATCCCTAGTGTGATTTAAGCAATTAGCTTCAAACTCTTCCACACCAATTTTTATGGAAAATTCTTGCAAGTAATAATATCTACTGATTTAAGTTTTCACACCTTTTCCCTTCCCCTGCCAATCTCACTAACAAGCAAGGAGTAGAAATACTAACAAGGTGATAACTGTCCAAAAGGTGGACAGCAGGAAGAAGAAGAAGGGGAGGCAAAAGCCTTGAATAATTGACAACCTAGATAATCAGCCCCCACATAATTACAATCTTACTGTATTCTACATATAATTTAGAAATGAGTCACATTATTATGGGTAGAGGTGGTTAAGTATTAAACTGAATATTGGCATGTTAACAATCGTAATACATTTGTGATTACAATAGTAATTTTTTCTTTATAATTTGAATATTTATTTTTTTCTTCCAAAAGATTTAGTGCCCATTGGACTGTTGTATAAAAGTTAAGCTAAGGTAATCTATAATTCCTTCCTTGCATTTAACAAGAAGTACATGAAAGATATTTAACAATCTTGCTATTTTGGCAGAAACTCAAAACAAACATATGTAACAGTTTTCAAGAGAAATATCAAGCAGGCAGTGCCAAATCAAGGCATTATATTTAGTTTGCTGTAAATAATATGGTGTTTGCACATACTCCATTCTGAGACTGGTCCTGTGTACTTTCTAAAATTAGTAGAATACAGGACAACACCTTTCTTGGAAGCCAATCATAACTCATTTTCTGATTGAAAACTGTGTCCAAAGCAAATGTAGATAAAAAACCAATCTCTTCAAATTAGAACTACCAAAGACAGTGATGCATAAGTAAAAGTATTTAAGTTATTGAGTAAAATTTATCCATGATATAAATATGTGAAAATTACAGTGCCTTAAAAATAGTCTGTTCCCATGCTTTTTGAAGACATTATCTTAGGTATATTTTGGGGGAACAACATTTCATACATAAAATGAAAGACCCACTGATTAACAGGAGAATCTGCTCAAACAGGAGCATGTATATGAGAATTTCCTTTTTCCATCAGTGAAAATTGAATTTGCCTAATGTTTGGTATTTTTTTACACATTAAGAGAGGCATACTCTTAGCATTTGATAGAGTCCATTTATGTGAAATTATCCTGATAATTTTGTATGTGTTTTCATTGAATTTTCTCAAATTAATTCAGAGATTAAAGATTCGAAGTATACTGAGGATCAGCTAAGAAAAGATAGTTAAAAAGAGAACTGAAAGTTGAATCATAATGATCCATATTACAGTCTACCCATCTGTATGAAGAAAATGTTAGTTCAACTGGAGAGAGAACACAGAACTGATAACAAAAGAGAAATGATACATGTTTGAGGTAATGGATATGCTAATTACCCTGATTTGATCATTACACATTGTATATATGCATCCAATATATCACTCTATATCCCATAAATAAGTACAATTATTACATGTCAACTAAAAATAAAAGGAAAAAAGACTGGTGACAAAAGTCAACATTTAATGAGGATGGGAGACTTCTTCACTCTGCTAATAATCTTCTTGCTGAATGAAAGCAATGTAAATATTTTCCTAGTAATAGTACATCATCTCTTCTTCAACTTCCCCACACTTTTTCTTTTCTAAATCCATTACCTCTCTTATGTGAAAGCACCTAGCAGAATACCTTTTATATGGCATGTTCTCAGTAAATGCCAGTTGCCTTCTCTTCATCTTCTGCTCTGCTCAAAACACAACTGACATATTGTGTCAGTCTTTAAAAGGAAAGTTGACAACTGAGCACATTTAGAGGAAAGTTACCATGGTTGAAATTTGTCTTGTTAACTGCCCAGCATCTGGATTATCTTCCTAACATAACCAGATGTTAAAGTAGAAATTTTGACCCAAATGATAAGACATCAAGGTGACATACTAAACATAAAGGGATAGTTTCCAAGATTATGTGTGAGAACTGGTTAGATGCTCCTAAGCTATGGAACTTTATTGAATATACTAAAGGGTCAGAGCTTGTAAAGAAGATTTTTAAGAACTTCACATGTGTTTTGAGTTCTCCTTTTTCAAAGGAGAATGTAACAATAAGTCTAGTTATCACAACAATCCTCAGGAACCAATTCAATGAGACTACTCAGATAGCTTAAATAGAATCTCTTATGTTATTAGAAGTGGCAGAGTGAAGTGGTAATAAATGTCAAAGACAAAAAAAAAAAATGTTATCTAACTTGATTCTGATGGGCAAACCAAAAACAGGTAGCTGAATTTGGGTGGCCTACATTCTCAGAATGTTAAAGACAAAGTTTTGTATGTGCTTCCCATAGACTAGAAGTTGGCCACATGAGAAAGAGCAGTCTTCCTAAACATTTGGTTATTGTGTTTTATGACTTCTACAGGGTTGGAAAGCAGAGATATGTGAGACAGAAAAGTTTTTGTTGCACCGATAATGATTTAAGTTTCCGTTGCCATAGAACCATGTGAAAGTCTTGTAAATATTAAAGGCTGCACATAATTGTAGTTTAAAGAAGTTAAATGCAAGCTCAAATATCTAAATGTTCAGATTATGGTACAGATTGAAACATCCAGAATTTCTATGACTACTTAAACAAATAAAAACTCATTTATTTCAATGGCAGGAATGAGATAGCCAATAATAAAATGCAAAGTTTGAGTCTCTGTTTTGCTAAAGTGCAATGCTAATTGAATTTAATATCTTGCCAGATCTCTTATGCTATAGGGTTTTGACTGGAACTTGAAATGGGGTGTATGAGGGGATTAACCATTTTCATAATACTCTGAATTTTCACCTCCTGCCAAATTGGACACTCTTCTACTGACTGAGGCAGCAGCATTTGATACTTGACTTGAAGATCTGGTCATGATTTCACTTGTGAGAAGTAAGTTCAAGGAGAAACTATTTGTTTAATTCCTGTACCATTTTTCTTTTTTCTTTTTATTTTAGTATTTTCTTTTTTTCTTTTCTTTTCTTTTTTTTTTAAGAGACAGGGTCTCACTATATTCCCTTGGCTGGACTTCAACTCTTGGACTCAAGTGGTCCTCCTGCCTCATCTTCTCAAGTAGCTAGGACTATAGGCAAGTGCAATCACAAAGACTACATTTCTCCATTTTTAAGAGACATTCAGACCCAAATCCCAGCAACCTATAGAGGACAAATTATAATGTCAAATTCAGAAGAGAAGGATTACACACCAAAACAATTTCAAAGATTTGCTTAATTAACTAGAAAAAACATTGAAGACCATGTGTATGAATGAATGCTACACCAAAAAGTTAAGAAAATAATTTTATAACATGATGAAATAAATATTAAATTACACTGTCCAGGCATCCTGTATTCAATAACCTAACTTAAATAGCTGAGAATGGTTCTAAGTGTTTGGTCAAATTATTGAAACCTGGATTCAATAGTGATCAATAATAAATGAGATTGAAATAATAGAAATTCCTTAATAAGATGTAGAAGAAATAAAAGTTTTAAGGAAATTGAAATAATTGAATCAATTTCTCAATTTCAACCATACAACCACCCCCTACTAATGACAAGAGGCCCAGAAGACATATTTTTTATATATTGTCCTTGGAAAACACACTAATTAGAGAAAATACATGAGGTTTGTTTAGTGGTTTTGTTTTTGAACACTTTACTGGATACTCTTTGTAGGTTAGAAAGGGCTTCCTGATTTCAGTAGGTCTACCAAGCAGAGTATCCTCAATTCCAAGACCTGAATCAGCTTAAATGGCAAGAATAGCTTAAATGAAGAGGCTGCGTAAAGGACACCAAAACAACATCACAGTTGTGTTCTATAGCCTTTCCATTAGTCTTCCTAAAAGATCTATCTATCTATTGCTTTTTATTAGGTAGCTTAGAATTGAAGAAGGAAAACACTCAGACTTTTGGCTTTGAGTTACTTCTGATTTCTGGGGAGACAGACATTGACTGTGAAAGCCATATATCAAACTTCAGTGGTTAGCTGCTAATGGAGTTTTGCCCAAGATTCCTTATGGTAGGGTTGTTGGGTCTACAAACACATTCAGGTTCATTTCTTTTAGAAATTTATGTATACTTGGAATATATAGTCTTTGCAAATGGAAGAATTTCTACATTGGTTCCCCAACCCATGAAGTGATGTTTCTTATTGTTAAGAGTAACAATTAAAAATCACCAGATATTTGCTTTTCTAGCAATATAATAAATTTTAAAATATAGAACTATAATCAATAGTAATGTTACTTTCCTCAAATAACATCAATTTCTGTGTTTCTGTGTACCTCATATAGTTTTTAAGGACTATGATCATCTTTATATGCCACAGAATGTAACACTGTTCTACAATATTTTCAGGATCATGTTTACAAAACCTGGAAAGAAAGAATTAATAAGTACTCTTAGATGCCTTGTTTAGACATATATAGGCCAGCAGATAGGAGAAAAGACAGTAAAAATGCAGGATTCCATAATTTGAGATATAAAAGGCAACCAAAGAAGAATTTGCTTCATTTTATCCCCCTAAGTTTTGAGACATAGGCAGTATGCTTCCTCTTTGGTTTTGGAGAAAATATGTATAACATCTTACATGGATGTTGTCAGCTATCAGGTAAAGTGAAAGGCTTCCATGGAAAACTCCTGCATAGGCTTTAGCTGAACAAAATATAGCTTTACAGGTTAACTCCAAGGCAGCATATCTCTCTTTCATGCTGCCATCCAAATAGCTCTGCAGCCAATCTGTTATACTGAGATACTACTAGAGACAATGAGAACAACATCCGTCCCCCCTTCCTCCTCCTGCAGATTCACACAACTGCGGAGGAGGCATAGTCAGGCCCCCAGTGTGATCTCTGTGGAGGCTCTCTTGCTAAACCTGAGATAAGAGGTAAGGTTACCAGCACCTCTCTCCCTTGTATGATTGAGGAGAACAGGGGATACCTGCAGCACATCAGCAATTCTTACAATTACTTTGGGATATAGCAGTTGTTGCAACTTGGTTTGTGGGCAGAAACTTCGATGTTAACATCTTGTTGCAAATATGTGAAGATTTTTTTAAGCATTTTGGAAAATTTATTTAAAAATTTAAGGTAAATACATACCATTTAATAGGCCCAGAGTATCCCTATATTAGATGATTCTTGTGTAAATATTGTATTACATAATTTAGTAAAGTTAGAAGAACTTTCAGAAGCATGCACATGCCTTAACAAAAATATCTCTTTAAAACAGTTTCCTACTACCTCTCCTAATCCCTCTTAAATTCATTCTCCAAAGAGCAACCAGCCATAGTATCAGGTCGCACACACCGTCTCCCCTCAAGCCCCTAACTACTACCATTCACTGTTCTTGGAATAAAATCCAAGTTCTTTAACATAGACTTGCATGATGTGTCCCCAGCCCTGTCCCATGTCCTGTTTTTCCTAAATAATTGTGCTCTGGCAAAATTAGTCTCTTTCTGTTCCTCTGACAAAACCCTTTTTTATTCTCAAGCTTTGAGTCTATCGCTTTCTTTGGAATGCTTTTATTAGCCCCATCAGTCCTTCCTCTTCTTTTGTTTGCTGTTTGATTGTCATCCTTTAACTTTTTTGCTTAACTTTTGCTTCCCTGAAATCTCACTGAGAATGTTACCTCAGCATTCAGCATCCAACTTATTTATTTTATGGTACTTACTGCCATATATAATTATATAGGTATATGCTTGTCTATGTAATTTATTATTTGTGTACCCTACTAGACTTTAAACTCCTTAAGGGCAAAGACTACATAACTGGTACTCATCTCAGGGACTGGCAGACAGTAAATGACTACTATATTTTACATCAAGAATTGAATGAACAAAATGTATGACAAATGCCAACCAACTGGTATTGGAAATTTTATTTAATCTCTTTTGAGCTACAGTTTTTCTTCACCTATAAAGTGTGTTTAAAACTATCTACTTTGATGGGTTGTTATGAGAGTTAAATAATATAATATGAAAAACTGTAGGCTACTAGTAAGAATTGCAGTCCATCAATTCATCCCGTCATTTACACATACAGTTATTTTATTCATTTGTTCACTTGATCATGTATTCAACGAATGCTATTCAATTTTCTATGTTCCTTGCACTTTTCAAACATTGGCAATATAACAGTAAACAAGACAAAATTCTAAAGGTGAGAGACAGAAAATTAGCAAATAAGCAAGTAATATGTAGTATACCAGATAATGCTGAGTGTTATAAAGTAAAATAAAGCAGGATAACAGGATAGGGAGTTGGGTGCTTGCTGCTTTCAATAGTGTTTTTAGCAAAGGGTTCTCAAAAAAGGTAGCATTGAATCAGAGGCATAAAGAAAGTAAGATAGCAAGGCACAGCATATCTTGGAGAAGTTCTGGGTGGAAAGGACAGTAAGTGAAATGCCCTGAGGTGGGAGGATGCTTTGCATGCTTGAGGAATAGCAAGGAAATCAGTGAGATGGGGGAACAGTGATGGATGGAAGCAGTGGCTGGGGATGAGAACAGACATCAGTGGCTAACAGTGGGAGGGAAGATTACATAGGTTCTTTTAAGTCATGAGAAATATTTGAGGTTATTCTTTAAAAAATGGCAAGGTTTTGGAGAATTTTGAATAAATGTGTGACTTGACCTAGGATATATGTTAATGGTGTTGTTCTAGTTCCTGTGTTAAGTATGGACTACCAGGTGCTAAGGGTGGAATAATCTAGGAGAGGAATGATTGGTGGTAGATAGAAAATTAAAACTGGTTGGATTTCAGATATATTTAAAAGAATTGCTAATAGAGTTGGATGTGTGATAAAGAGAAGAGTCAAGAAGGGCTCAATCCTTCTTCTTGCGTAGTGGAAGAATGTCACTGCTACTTAATTTGGTGGAGAAGACTGGGGAAGGAACAGGTAGCAGTACGGCATGGCCAGACAAATTTAGTGCTCACTCTTGGAAAGCCTAGATATTTTAAAAATCTTGCTGTCACTGCACTGTACTGCCATGTGCATTTTCCTATATTTTATGTGTTTCATCCATAATTATTTTTGCTAGATTGTTCAGGCTACCTTGGTGATTTAACAGCTGCTCACTGCTATCAATTCAACAAATCTTTCTGAACTGGCTGATTGGATCCATTTGAGGTGCTTTAGTATTGGGATGTGTTATACAATAACAGATAAAAAAACTTTTGTAAAATTTTAGGAAGTTCACTTCTCTTCCCAGCTTCAATTTTTGACATGAGAAGTCTATTGTCATAAATATTGCAAGATTTCCAAACCAACGAAATGAGTAAATAAGGATTGGGTTAAATTTGTTAAACTGTCAGGAGTTTTAGGTTCAGCCGTCTTCTGGTTTTGTCTGAGCCTACATCAGCTCAATTACTTCTGTGTCCAATCACGTGCCAGTGTTGTGTGTTTGATCCTTATTCCAGTTCTTTTGCTTTATTTTGATCAAGAAGCACAAACCAAAACCCTGACTCCAATCAACTGCCTTACAAATGCAAAGAGAACACTGCACATCCTTCACCACAATCAGAAAAAAACCAAAACACACATACAAATTCTAGCTTAACATATGTCTTTACTTACCAAGAATAGCACACGTAAGTGGTTTGTTCCACCACCCTGCGACTCTGAGACTGGCAAGACCATAACAGCAGCTACCACTCAGTGAACTAACCCCTTCAGATATTGTGATTTGACTGTGATTTTAGACATTGTGACTCCAGGGGATCACAGGAACGGATGGAAAATGAAGGGATGTGGCCCAAATGACTGGGCTGGAAATATTTTTCTGTGTAAATGAGAAGGAATCCCATACAACAAGAACCAGGTTTTCCTCACATCAAGGTATAACTTCTACAGTGCAATTTTGAGATACAAAATAAACCTTATATGTTTAATTTTAAGATAAAGATTCTAAGAACATTTGACATAAAAGTTAGTAACCTCTTCAGAAATAAATAGACTGGAGTACAACACATATCATAATGCATTTTTTATAAATTGAGGTTAATGGAAGACTTTCTCACTGTTTAGTGTGCTTGTATTTGTTGTCAATAATTATCTCCCCAATACTCTTTCTATAAGAACTCTGGCCAATTATCTATAATGTATTTTGGTGCCTTTGGAAATAGTAATTGATACTAATTATTTGACAGAACCACTAGAAAAACATTTAATCATAGGGCTGTGCATTCACATTGCAAAAATCTTTTGAATTCTTTACTCCACACCTTCTGCTATTCCTCTCCAGCTAAATAGATTTTAAGTTTATATTTTTACAGAAAAGGCTATTTGTGAAGTTTTTTTTTCCTAATAAAAATTTAACTTGAATGATTTCTGTAATCTGTTGACTGGGCCTTTAAAAATTGATGTCCCAGGAGTCTGTGAAACTAAATCAGAAAGAAGGAAGCCTCACTGCCTTTTAGAATTCCAAAGGTCTGGCCCACAGCTCTATGAGGTCAGGAGGTGGGATTAACCTCTCACATTCTAGTAATGGTTTTAGAAGGAGACTGAAAATTCACATATGATTAAAAACATCCAACTGACTGGCACTCAAGAAGAATATGGAAAGTAAATTTCATTTGTTTAACAGCTCTATCTAATGGTACTATGCCAAGCCACCTCAGCCATAGCCATGGATTATAGATCCATATACTTGTCTGTCGTCTGTCATTTATCAACCTTCCATAATATAGCTATAGAGGTTGTTTAAATTTTCTCAAACTAGAAGAGTTATTGATATCACCTTTTTCTAATTTCCACATTTTCGGGGGTGCTAACATACAGAGACACTGTGCGTCACATACTTAAAAATACATAGAATACTGTATTTGACTGTCTCAACAACACTAAGACTTATAATGGTTATGTCAACTGAAATATCCACGTTGTAAATGATGTGGAAGAAAAATATTTCACAGTTGGTTTTTATAAATTTATCTATATAAATATTATTTTATCTTATTTGTATATTTCATTAAAAAGAAAATATCTTGGACTGTATGTTGAAGCTTTCCTCTGTGGGTCATATAGTGATATGTGATTAGAGTTACATTTATGTTTTTCTTGAAAAGGTAAAATGTTCTTCTACAATTTGGCAAAAGGTTTATAGCATTGTAAAAAAATGTTGCATTTGGCTATCTCCAAAATTGCTTTTTGTGTTTTCAGATGGTAGATCCTGGGCGGGGGAGGCAAAACTCATCATAACATTAACCATACCAAGTATTAGTGTATGACTCAGCTAAGAAAAGTTATCTGTTTGAAGACTACACATCTTAACACATTCAAAAATGTGCTATAAAATGTATTAATTAGTCATTGTTTTACATGACCAGAGCGTTCCTCCCAGAGGGTGGATCATACAACGTTTACTCATGGTGATGAGGCCATCTGTTATGTCTTTCCATCAATACTATGAAAATGAATATGAATTATGACAGGTATAGAAAGTAATAGCTATTCTCATTTTCTCATAATTCAATATTGTTTTCTTCAGTCAGTGAGGACTTCACTTCCCTGCCCTGGACTGCTGTGCCTTACTACCCAATGAGAACATTGATTTTTAACTAAGAGTGGGAGTAGGGGTGTGGTGAGGGCATCAAAAATCTCTGTTTAAAAATACTCATTTCTACTCTCTATCACCAGAGAATGTGATTTAGTAAGCTTAGGAAATTGTCTTGAATTCTGTATTTTTGAAAAAAATAATGATTTTGATCCATGCCAAGTTTAATAACGTTAGGGTATTTTAGAACAATATTGATAATGTTAGTTCACCAATTAAAAATATATTGAAGATACATACATTATCCTTTTTTTACTGCCATTGAAGATATTATCCCAAACACTCTGTCCAGTGAATTAGTTAATACTTAAGCTCTCTTTGCTGCACCAAAGTGTTTATTTCCCCGTTATAGATATCACAACCCACAAATTATGATTTCCCAGGTATGCTTAAATCATCATTGTAGTATAGTTTTTAGATTGATTTTATTAAAAACAGAAAAGTAGTAATTCAAGTGGGTTTTGATATAGGAGTTTGATACACATTCATTTTTAAAACACCACAACCTCCATTATCTTGGGCAACAAATCATTTATCACCATACCACATTGTGTCACAAATATGTCCAAGCATAAGGATGATCTGGTCCCATCTCAGACTCTCTGAGGGATAGTCAAGAAAACCTTTATCTTTAGCTAATGCCCCATGTGGTTATTTCAACCAGACTACTCAGGAAAATAATGAACAAGAATATAAGTTCCTCAAGAGTGAAAATGACAAAGTGTCCAATATTATGCTACTATTTGTTTAATATTTTTTTAAAAGAGAGAATCAAGAGTATATGAAAGACTGTATAAATGAAACAAGAAATGAATGATGGGCACACAATTCCGCAAGTATTAAATAAATACCTTTCTGTTAATATAGTTAGCTAATTTAGCCCTTGATTTCCTGAGCAATATTTAACACATCAAACAAAGCAAAATATGCATGTGACTAATAAGGAATTTTGTAGAGGTGAGCCCTCTGAGCTGACCTAGGAACTGAGAGAGGCAGAATCTTCTTTCATCAGTCAGCTTTGGCTTTTGTAAACTAGCAGAGTAGTCAGAGAGAGACTGAACAAAGCTGAAAACTGTTTGTAGATTACATATTTTGAGCAACATTTAAAAGATCAGTTTATCCGTTACAGGAACTGTTTAGAACCATGTGTGTAGGTGTGTGTATATTTGCTCACTGATCTATAGAAATATATTCATTGTTTATCGATACAAATAATTTGCAACATGAGGTTTCTTTAGCTTTGTCTGCGTATAATCACCATAAATCTATGGTCTCTAAAATAGCTGAAATATTTTATTCTTTTTAAAATAATGATATGTTAACACTGTGCTGGGGATTTTCTTAGTTTGTTTAACAGAATACAATGAGAAAGTGTGCTGAGATTAAAGGGAAGAACGTGTGCACTTGTGTGCGTAGGGTCTTTCAAGAGTGTCTCCATATGTATAAAGTTAGTAAGGAAGAAAGTCAGAAAAGAGACAATGAAATAAATTGATGAAAGAGGGTAGCAAGTGTAAGACAGAGGGCAAGTGTGTCCCCAGATCATTAAAGTAAGGTCAGGGAAATGAGAAATGAGGAGGCTGGAATGTGCTGTGGAAGCCTACCCAACTCTCTCCTGCTCTGTCCCTCTGCTTCGATTCCCAGACATCACACTGCCTCAGTTCCTGCTTTCTCTCTGATGTGATTCCATGTAAGAGATCCAGCACCTCCCATTCTGTGTCTCTTTTTTTCTCACTGTCTGATGGCTCTTGAGCCTGCTATGCTGCCATGGGAACCTGCGGGAGACAGTAGGTGCCCATTACATTTATTCCCTTTCATCCCTTTTTGAAAATGAATTAAGCGTTTTCTGTTTAGGCTGGCATAAAAATGTGTTCTGACTCCAGAACATTCAAGATACTTAATTTAGCATTGAAAAGCAAGAAACATGTGGCTGCTAACAATGTCAGCCTTGAAAACCATACTCGCAAATGTTGGTCATTAACAAATATTTACACAAGTATGATCCCTGTCAGCAGTCAATTTCTTATGTTAATGAGAAATAGCTGAGACTAAAAATAGTAGGCAGTATATGTATGATGAAGACTAAAATGATAGGCTCTAAAATCATACATATGTGGGTTCAAATTCTAGCACCACCATAATATGGACCTTGAAGTTATTTTACTTTTCTAAACCTTGGTTTCATAAATCTGTAAAACGGATTGTCAGAACAGGATAGTGTAATTAGATAATAGAAAGAGTTTAAATTAGAAAGTTTATGTAAAACACTTATTACAATGTCTGGTACACTAAATGTTCAATAGATGTTTGATATTTTTAGTAGGAAAATGCTCTGTCCTAAGGAAGGTAATTGTGGCAATAAAAGAATCAGTGTTTTCATACCTATCAAAAATTACATACACATACATCCTCTCTAATTTTAATGCCATTAAACTGGAATTTAATTCCTTGTCACCACATAACTACATATAGCTGACGTATTTATATAATAAATTCATTTCCAAATAATCCTATAAATGAGATAAGAAAAGACATTTTCAACAAGTAGAGACAAACTGAGAATAAATAATTATCTTTTAAGGTTACATTTTGGGATCAGTGAAGTCAAATGACTTGGTATTTTTATCATATAATGCACATGATTTGAAGAGGAAATTAGTTTGTATACATGGGTATTATGTTGATTTATTCCAGATATCACCAATCTTAATTAAAATATTCTTTGATCAGAGTCTTTCCATTTCTCATAGAGAAACAAGCTCTGCTGTTAAAACATACACTGCACTTTTAAGGTTTTATTTTATATTTGATATACAGAGTAGTTATGCTACAAAACAGGATTTTATGTCATTCATAAAGAGAAGTGAACTAAGGAAAGTAGGTTTTTGCCTTTTTAATACTATTACTATATTTCAGTGCTGAAACTTACCATATCTAATTAGTAAATTGCACAAATACAACAGGAGTTTGAATAACATGTTATGAATTTTCATTTGTACACATGTGGCTTTTGGAGCTCTGCCATTTCCTGAAATAGGAAGATTGTTCTGAATAGTAAACAGTAAGATTTTCTGTTTTAGCTCCAACTTTAATTTGTATCTGGCTTGAGAAATGTGATCAAATTATCTAATCAAAATCTTTGACACCGTCAATGGACTTTTTAAAAATAAAGACAATATTGAAATGAAGCCTGCAAATTAATCTCATTATCTGCATAAAATTGAATTGAGGACTAAAACAGGGCTTGTGCCTGGCAAAGTTTAGTTTTCAAAGATGATGTTGACACACACATTTTTTCTGTTCCATAGTGGTCCTTGGATTAATTTCAAATCTGATATTTAAAATGAAATAGTATGAAGACTAAGTATCTGAAACCAGAGCAGTCGTTTTCCGTTTTCTCCATCTCAATGAGATAGGATGATTTTGCATGTGTGTATGTATGTGTGTATATTGTATCTATCTATAAATATACCTAGACATATATTTTATACCTACATAGATATACATTTTCATTAAAAATATAGACTTCTTTATAAAGAAATATATTGATATTAACAAACATTTCTGTAAAGACCTGTGTGTCTGAGATGCCTTGAGAATAAAATACCTAGAATTATTGTCACCTTGATCTTCAGATTCTAAATGCTTTCCATTTTTACCAAAATGTCAAATTATTTTTTGTGTAAAAGAGAAGGCACTCCTTGCAAACTGCCAGATTGTATACCTGATTGTTAAATACTGCCAAATTTTTGAAGCAGACAAAACCTAACTTCTTATATTCATGAGAAGTATGTATCCCATCAGAAAGATGTACAGGGTAATATCACCTTGAATTTATAAGAATTGATTATCAAAATACTTAATTACTCCCTTAAACAGTAGCAAGTCCAGGCAAGTTTTGGTAGTATCATTTTACAGATGAGCCAACTAGAGATCTGTGAAGTTAGAAGCTTGCCAAAGGTGGCATAGCTAATAAAAATGGCAGAGATAGGAACCAGGTTATCAAATCTGGGTCCCAATATTCTTTCACTGTGCTTGCCTACCTTCTGACATCTGTGCCTACAAAGCAACTACTTACTTCTTACTAGCTGTCCCTCAAGAGAACCTTGTGTTAATGCAAAATGAACTCGTTTTATAAAATCAATAACACTATTATTGCTTTGTAGGCTTTTTAGCGAAATAAATTTATAAGCCTAATAATTAAAGATTACGTCTACCTTAACTCAATCCTTTTCTGAGGGAAAACATCATGAAGGCAATTCATACAAATAGAATTGAATAATGCTTACACCTGAACCACTGTAATTTATAAGACAACACGTTTTTTAAAAAATTTACAGTCATGCTAAAAGAAACTACATTTCTAAAACCATCTACTTTCTTTTGAATTTGTCTTAAAGCACACTGTCTTACTTTAAAACAGTATTAAAACAGTTGTAAACAGGCAGACTGCAGATAAAATGACCATTGGTTATTATGGTGATTGTACCAGAATTATTTGCTGTCAGGAATTTATTTTAAAAAGCTCTGTAAGAAGTGAATACGGAATTAATAATCAAACAACGCAAGTGGTGGTCTGGGTTGCTTATTTCAGCTTTTCATTTAAAATATATTTAAAAGATTAAAACTATGTCAGTGTGATAGACAAAATTAGTTTTGCCAAGTTAGATAGACATAAATACTAAACATTATATTAAAAAATAAAGAAAAGTACATGACATGAAACTTTTTCAGACAAAGTTCTATGCCATGTGAAGGCACTCTGTTTTCCCTAAGGGTGCTGATATAAATAGCTCTATTTACAAGATTCAATGCAATGTATATCTCTTTCGAGCTTCAGGGATAAATTTAAAATTGATAGAGAAGTAAACAGCTAATGCTAGTGTATGTGAGTGTAAGCGTCCCTATCTAAGTGTGTGTGTGCCTGTGAGAGAAAGGGAGAGCATTAATGAGGAAGCTCGGGAGATGACCATTTGAGAAATACACTGCAGAGTATCTACACTGTAGAAACTTAAATCATACCCGTAGCAGTTCCTTAGGATGTTCAGGGCAGAACAATAACAATGGAAATATCCTTCAGCAGACCAATGTTTTTATGTAGATTGTCTTTTTTTTTTCTTCAAAGAATAAGCTTCCTTTTTTTTCTACAAAGAAAATGAATACTTGCCGTAAATTATATTAAGAAATAACATTTATATAAATTGACTTTGGAATACTGTACAAAAAATCTTTAATTTGCTTCATGCAAAATTTAAATTAAGGAGTTGATCAAAACACTGCCCAGTAGAATTACAACTGGGTTTCATTTTCAACATCAGCATTCGTTAAGCCACATTATCAATTATAAAACCATACAAATAAACAATATTAAAATGGTTCTCTCATTCACAGTTTCAGTAGTTACATGTACTCTCTCAGAAAATATAAATTTGAATACAGACAAATTCTGAATCAGGAAACATTTTACTTTGTGATCTTCAAATGCATTAAAAGGAATCTGGGAATGTAAACAAGAGAAATTATTTGAAAATGTTGTCCTGGAGAAAACTGTTTTGCTTTTAACATCTTAGTAAGCCTGTATGATATATGAACAAATTTCTGAATTAATTAATAGCACATTATTTTACAAGGTAAAAAGACATTCAAATTTGAGCTTAAAAATATCTTGATCCTAGGTACTTTGTCAAGAAAGTTCTCTAAAATCTGTTAAATTTATGTAATTATATTACTGTACATTTTAGTAACTATGCGCCTTGAGAATTGTAGCCACTAGGATCTGCCTTTCCCTTCAGGTAACTGATGATTGTAGGCTAACTTAGCCATCCTTTTTTTTCCAGTTTCCTCTTGCCTGTTAGACAGCAGTCTAACAGAAGTTTGCATTATATTATAAATGCCTGCAGAAATTCTTCTGCTTAGTTCATATTCATGCCAAATCACATTTCCATGTGTAATTCTAGTTTTTTGGATTTAAAAGGACTATAATGTTTACATGTAGTTCATTAATTGTTTATAGTGAACTATTAATTAATTAGTTGGCTTATATTGTTGCTCGCTCTGCCCTGTGGTTTCCGTGTTCTCTTCATAGGAATTGAAAGTATGTGTTCAGAAGGTTTCTGTTCGAAGAACGTAAAGAGTTAATTTTTCAGATTCATGGGAAAGTACTGATTCGGGGATGAAGGAGGGCATTTGAAAAAGAATAAAGTAGCAGTCCTAGTCAGAAAGTATATACTACAGCTGTATTGCAATCTGCCAAAACAACTGTGCCCTATTATGTTAATAAAACAAAAATATCAGTTTGTGATGTGGGTATTTCCAGCATCCCTTCTTGTAAATAGAAACCACCACCCACAATGCATTGTACTTCTTGTGAAATATGCAGTTGCGATATACAGTAATCACACACAGAATGTGTGGGTGATGTCACCTAAGTGTAAGCTGGGTACACTTTACAATGCATTTTGGATTTGTATTCATTTAAAAATAGCATGGTATTGCTTTTTGATAACACTCATAATGGAATGGTTTTGCTTCTTCAGTGGGTTTTCACTAAGAACAGGAAAAGTGCTAGATTATGATAACACAGGAAAACAAAGCTAAGGCCTATTCCGGGGAGGAAAATGGGTTGCTAGGCTTATTGAACTGGTCTTGTTGATCTTAAGGAAATAAATAAAGAGGTAAAGAAGAACCTCTTTCAATAGAATGTCACTTAACTTGATTTTCATGTGCAGCATTAATGGAACTGAATCATAAAAATATCATGTGTTAGCATTGCCCTTTTTGTCCCATGGCCTTCGTTAGCTTACAGGAAACTCAGTGGAAGCTTGAAAATACTAACAGAAAAAATGACAGAAATCAGGTATCCTGTCCTCTGGTTTTGCTTTAAGGTGATCAAAATAATAAAAGTTTGGTTTAGGCATCTCTTTATATGTGAAAAGTAAAGAACACTGAGCTAGGCAGAATCCAGAAGCCAAGATATAGCCAGCGATGTTTAAGAGAAAGAGCCCCGGCTGTAAATGTGCACAATATTCCACATTATATACATGTCATTTCTGAGTACTGTTGGAACGATGCGGTGTCAAATCTGTATGACAGATTGAGGTGAAAGCTGGGAAGAGAGAGCTTGTGAAAAAAACAGCCCTGACTGAGTGGGGCATCCTATAGGATTTATCCTGCAGGCTAAGTAACCAGCTTCATCACATAAAAGGAAGAGGAGAACCGGGATAATTGTCTACTAATTTAACTAGCTCATTTGGTCATTGTATTATTTAAATTGTATTCAAGTGTAACAATGCCATCTAGTGATGAGATTCTAAACTGGTCTTTTAACTGAAATCCTGGTTAAGGTTAGAAGGCAAGTGTTTGGCTATTAGATAGCACTTTAACTTAATATTCTATGAAATAATAGAGCACTCCCAGTATCTGTTTTAGTGTTAGATAAAGTATCTATACAAGGTAACACAGAGAACAAAATCAACTCCCCTTTTTTGCCTTTGTATGCAGCCTTATTTTTATGTGGGAAGTTCACGTTCAACAGTAAAACATCCTATGATTCTCCATCAGTCTGTGACCTGAGTTTATAGCATCTCTGATATTTTCTCGTTCAATAGATCTTTACAATCAATTGTACTGAAAGCATATCTTTTCTTTAATCTTTCCTTTTCAAAAACAGTCTTCGTAAAACTTTAGCCAACCAAATGATCATTACATGTTTCTTGTCTTTCACCTGTCTCCACTTTTCACTTCCAGCATAAAACCAGCTCTTCTAAAAAATGGAGGTCGAAGTTCTTCAAGATCATAATTCATGTTTCTCCATGGCAATGATTACTTATCACATCATCTTGTTAAAACTTGAAAACAACTTATACCTTTATTGAGAGAAATATAAATTTACAGTGTAATGTACATTTCAATTGTAACTGCTTGCCTGAAATTTCAGCAAAAGTGATTTAAAAATAAGAACTGAAATAAAACAAAAGGAATCAGAACTGAAATCAGTGGAAATAGATTTTAGGATTATCTTTACTATTAGTAAATTATATAAGCTTAAATTTAAGAGACAGGTTCTTGGGCTTCAGTTTCCTCTGGGGAAAAAAAATGTGTGGATCTGACAAAGTAATCTCTAATATATTTTCCAGCTACAAACTTCTGGGACTGTTAAGTAGTTGATAAATAAAATTTTTAAAAGAGTGGAGCAACAGGAGTTGCTTTCTTCTACTTACTGGTCTTTGTGGCTGCACTCCAAGACTTTGAACCCTTCTTCAGTAGATGTTTAACAAAATGTGTTGTTTGATAGATTATCCTTAACACTTTAAGCATGTCATCGATAGGCAGGGAACATAGTAAGGGAAGATATCCCAGTGCACGATAAAAATATATAACATTCGAAATATTGCTTCATACCAATTTTTATATCAGCTATATTCTAAAGTGTTTTATGTAGACATATGACCCCCAAAATGGAAAAAAGAGTTATGGTATAAAGATATTGCATCACCCACTTTCTCCTCACTCAATAATGAGTAATGACATTGTACCTTTTTCCTTTTTTAACATTTTCATGGAGAAAACAAATTTCATATTCCAGTCCCTAAAATTTCAGATGATATTACAAAATGTTCTCAATTGTCTAATGTATCAACTTTTTAGAACAGGAAAAAGTGTTGCCTGATGCTATAGAAACCTACATATGTTTTAATTTATATGTAGAAAATTAAAATATCCCTATTTTAATAGTAATAAGCTGATACTAAGACTCCCTTTCTGATAAATAAATTAAAAAATCAGCATTGTATTTTCTTAAAATAGCTAAGGGTCATTTATTATTCACTTTATTTTTTTTTGTTGTTCTGTAAGTTTTATTATGTATCTTTTATCTTCTCCACCATAGTAACTATAGAATATTAAAACAAATAGCAGATTTTTCTTCTGTTTAACTATTGTAGAATGTAATTACTTTTAGTATGTTGTTATTATTTACATACTTATTTTCAGTAGTTGTATATTCTAATTCAGGATTATTAGTAAAGAATAGGTGACTGCAAGTCCAAATTATTTATCATGTATATATAAATCTGTACTCGGTGTAGGAATTTTTTTAGTAACAAACCAAACAACATGAAAACACAAATGAGGCAGGTATAATCTCTGCCTAATAAGATGACATGAGAGCAAAACTTGGGAAATTACAGCTCCAATTCCCAGTTAAAAGACAAAGACCAAATACAATAAAAAGAGATATGCGTGTGTTCCAATAACATTGTTAGGAGCATACCTGTTGGATGTCATAATAAATATTTTCTTTGAAAACATTTATAAACTAAATTGTATATTGTTAAAGAAGATATTCATTAAATAATTAATTAAACTCAAGACACATTTTATGTTTTAAATTCTTCCTCCAACTTTTTAGACTTTTTATTTTTCTTTCTGTACATGTTCTCTCTTGCTTATGCTCTCTCTCCTCCTTCTCCTTCTTTGTTTTCTGTCTATACTTGTTATTTTTATATGATTTGAAACAAAATATATAATTTTATTGATAAATTATCTGGTTTTATGAATTTTCTTACTTTGTTATGTTTTTCGGCCTGAGCTACAATAATAGCTGTAGATCCATAATACTTTGAATAATAAAATAATGCATGTGAAGAATTTTAATTTCTTTGAAAAAAACTTATTTCTTTGAGGTTATTAGACATTATCATTCTGATAACCTGCCAGATCTTATAAATATGAATTTTTTTGGCTTTGTCAAATTAATTTTTTGTTTTTGTTTTAATACATGCCAGTTTATTTCCACAAATTGCTCACAAGAATGAAAAACTGGCTGATAATTAGTTCACTAACATATTTTACAAATATTTACTACAATCAGATTCACCCTCTAAAATCTCAATATAAATTTTAATATATATTGAGTCATTTTGTAAAACCACAGCCTCTCTCTTGCTGCTCCATTGATGTGGTGCCTAATTACTACTATATTTACTGTTTACTTCACCTAAACGTCTCTATGGTTATAACAACACAACCTTGATTTAACCAAGTAAGAAGCAGAAAAATCAATAAAACAACTAGATGTTTTTCAATATATTGCCACAAAAGATATTTAAATTTGTATTTTTTTTTTAAACCTGACCTCAACTGTTATTCGACTAGCCTGATAATATTGATAAGTTGCAGTTTTGTGTAGTAAACAGAACCTGCATGTTATAGACTCTTGGGACTGAGGCAATAGGCCTAGCTTATCTGTAAAAGGCATGCTTATACATTACTAAGCTACTCAAATGATTGATTTAGTAGAATTACAGAGAATAGAATTATTCATCTAATATGTTTGCTTTAAGGATGGCAAATAAATTGGTTTATGGGAAAATGTTTCATTACTCAAACTGCTGTTTTTTAATGTTATCTAAGAAGATTGGTAACATATAACCAGTGAAAAAGAAGAGTTGTTAAAATAACTAACGAAGTAAATTTTATAAATGTGAACAACTTAGTCAAAGAAGGCTCCTGCCATCATCATCCTGGGATTCAATTGTTTGTCAGAGATCTCAAGAGTACCTCCTTCAGTATATGAAATAAATTTAACAGTGTTATGAAGTTGCAAATAATTTACATACTAATAAATATGATTTTTGAAATCACAAATTCTATTATTTAAATAAAATAATTTATCAATACATTAATTTTCTTTGTGATTGACTTCGTAGGCTTGTATTCTTAGAAAAAAGTTAAAAAAAATCCCAACAAAAAGAAGGTATTTACATTCAGTTTTATTTCTATATTGAAAAATTCTCGTTACTTTCTAAGACATTAAAATAAGATTATACCTAAAGTAGCAAAATTACAACAGAAAACTTTTGTTCCCTTTTTTTTTTTTTGATTTATTTAGTTCACCACTCAGCTAGCCAAAAAGTGTCTGAAAAGTAAGGGCAGTCTACACTGCTAGCTAGTCATGACATGGACAATTTAGCAATGTGATACAGGAAACAATTAAAAAAAATAACATGTAAATGAATAGTTCAAACAAATTATGTTAACATTTCTTCCTTATCTTTAACTTTTTAAGTTATTACAAACTGTTCTTTGATTTTGTAGCATACTTCATCATTTCTTTCACTGATCTTTTTTTTCCCCCTCTTTTCCTTTTTCAGTACAGAAATAAAAGTAATATTTAGAAAAAAAAAATTGAGTAAACTGTATTTTGTTGTGTATGTTTCAAATAATGGTTATTACTACTAATGACTTTAAAATATATACATATGAGAAAAATATCAGTAATTTGCAAATGAGTCTAGAAACATTCCATGAGAGTATATGTTTTAAATATACAGAATTTTTCACGAAAAAGTATATGAATGAACCATGATTCAAGTTCAAATGATTCTAGTAAATGGCCTTAGAAATAAACTTAGTTTCTTACAATTTTCCGTTGCTTTATTTCACTAATGAAACAGTTTTAGTTAGGGTTCTTTAGAATGTGTAGCTCAACACGGACATATTTTTTATACTTTGGCTCCATCTAGTAGAAACTGAGGAAATTACTTGAAGATGTGAGTTCCCGTTTCATAGGACTTCGAACTGCATGTCATGGTAATGGAAAATAAAATAAAAGAGAGCAAAAAAAAAAAAAAAATGTGTTTATTATAATGTGGCATGTTATTATTTGAAAATGTAAACTACTATTCTATATTGTATCATATGCTTTTTTCCTAGAGTAAGTCACTTGTTTACTATTTTAACAAAATTCAGGATTTTGCCATCTTAAATTTTGAGAGAATAAAAATGGTTTTAATTCTTGTTCCATCACTTTCTCCTCCCAGGTTCTGGCTTTATAACAGGATACAGTCAACTTTTCTTCAAGACAGAAGGTAAAAAGTACTTTTACTACATTTTCAACTCGCATGTGAACTAGCTGAGATGTGTACACAGCAGACCTGGATCTTGTTTAAAGTTCATGTTTGAGGGGGAGCAAGTATCGGCTAAATTTTAATGATCAGTAATCATAGGAAGGTTATAGAGCTTTTCATATTTTAAAAAATTACCAGTAATTTAATAGTTCTTGGATTCTTATATAAAATATATTTTCATTCTTTTTTATTGCTTTTTTTTGGTTCTTGAAGGTCACAGTAGTTCCTTGACTGCTAACACTACAATATCTCCAATAGAATGTGTGTTTTCTATAATTGCTTTAAACAGGTAAACACCAGTGCTCTAATCAAAACGACCATTCAATCTAAACAGAAAACTACTTTTTTTTCTTTTTCCAAGAGAACATGTAGTGTTTAACAAACAACATCCTAAGGTTGTAAAGGAATGGATAATTTAAAGTAGCTAATGGGAATGACAATGTTAGTTGTATTGCCCCAAATCTAATTACCAATAAGAAAGCCTCTGTAGTTTTACTACCTGAAATACTTCCAGCATAGGCAGCTAATCTAACCTGCAGCACTGCCAATTCAATCATTGCTGACACTTTCACCATCAACACTAATCACTGTCACTCAATCAGTTGTGTCATGAGGAGCCATTGATTTCAAGATGGGTAAACTGATTGGATCACCATGAAATGATTAAACTGGTTAGTGCCTGTACATATTTCCATACTTTGCTTATTGGTAGGAAGCGTAGTAAATTTCAGAGATGTGACTAGTGAACCGGTTTGACTATTTAAAATTGCAATGCAGTCTTCTGAGTAGAGAGAAGGTCATTTCTTTTGAAAGGAAAACTTTTTGAAAAATACAGTGGCTGTAAAAAGTTATGCCACTCTCAATTTGATTTTGAATGCCTTAAAAAATAAACTTTTTATTTTAGAACAATATTAGGTTTACATAAAAATTGTGAAGTTCAAGTTCCCTCATGCTGCACATCTAATTTTCTCTATTATATTAGTATATAATACATAGATTCATAAAATTCTCTCTAATTACTCAATTGTTATTAAATGTTTTCATCAATTGGAATCATAAAATTGCATTTTATTAAAAAGGGTTATTTTACTCTTTGTTAGTCTTATGCAAATTAGCTTTTATGCATTCTTTTTAGGTTTCGATACCACACAACTTTCTGCAAGTTGTTTTTTAAAAAGCAATTTTTGGCAATATAATATGTGCATACATTCAAGTCATTTAAGTGTATAGTACTCTGCCTTTAAATGTTTGGCAGAAACTAAGTAAAAAATACCTTGACCTGTATCAGAATTGAAGAAGAAAGACATTTTAAAAGAAGTGCTTTATAATAAAACATCCTGATATACTGTTGTAGAGTTAACATGTGATAATCATCAATGAATATTCATTTTTGTCACTATAAAAATAACTCATGCATATGTAAAAAAAAACCCTTAACAATACAAAATTCTACAAAATTAAAAAAAGATCCTCCACTCTTAGTCCCATTTTCTAAGGTTAACATTTCATTTCATTTTTATTCTGTAGATTGTCATCAAACTCTAAATACTATGTTTTTACTCCACTTCTGTATATATCTAATGTAGGCAGGATTTATTGCAGCATAGATTAAATAATTGAGCATATTTGTACTACCTCCTTTCATTTGCTCACTCAAACATTTAGTCTCCTTATTTGTTATTTTTTCTCTATGAGGAATATACTTATTTATTTCTGTAACTCTTCACTTTAGCCTGTGTAATGACCACAACATCAACTAAGAAACTGGCCCATATTATATGTATACTTCTCCACATGTGGTTCAATTCACTTTCACTTCTTGTGGGTTTTCAGATCTACAGTTACTTTAGGATTCAAGATTATAGCATCTATTCATTGCCTAATATATAGGCAAACCTTCGATAACCTGTTTATAAGTTGATTATAATAATTAAAAATTAATAAAGTAGGTTTATAATAAAGACAATTTGATCATTATTGATAGCCACACCAAACACTTTTTTACCTATAAAAAATAAAACGTAATTTTTACCATTAAATGTGTATCATTCAAAAGATAAAGTGCCAAGTATCAAGTTCAAATGAATTCTTAAGCTGTCTTCATTGAATAAAATTATGTTATGTTTTAACTTGCTTTGTAATAGTTTTATGCTTTTTTGTAGTTTTTCACTTTACTTTGTTCCTCATTCCTTTTCTCTAATTTTTTCCCTTGGTGTGTGACTGACTAGGCATAAGAAAGCCTTTCATTTTCTTAGCCATAGATGTGGTACCCAATTGCCAAAGTTTTCCAGGATGAGTCTGTCTAAATTTTGATTCTAATTTGCATTAATTTTTTTCAAATATGTATATATATGCACATGTATTTCTATTCATTAAAAAGACTCAATTAAGAGAGAAGTTTAAAAAATCACCTACAATTCTATCAAGCATAAAATACTAGGAGTCATAACTAACTTTACTATTTTGTATATATATTTCCCAATATTCTAATTGTATATATCAAGAATGAAAGTAGCTATTGATATAAAAATATCAATAGATAAGTATAAAATATCAATAGATATAAAGTGGCTACACTATACCGTATTCAAAATTATTACACACTTGAATTCAATTAAAAACACTTTAATTGAGAGGATTCTGGGAAAATGGTGCCACTGGCAGAATCACTCTCAACCTTTCTGAATTCACCCCCCTCACACACAGAAAAAAAAGAGTATAGAAAAGAGTATAGAAAAAAAAGAGTATAGAAAGTAAACAAAACCTACGGGCATTTAAGGCACACTAAACCTCAAGGTGATTCTAGAACCATTCCACACACCAAATTAACTGTTGAGACAAATCACCGAAAGTCACAGGGCCATACATAAAACAATAATAATAATTCATCAGCATTTGACGCACTGAAGGGAAAAAAGAAGAGCTAGAGACAGAGAGGTCAGTTTAAAATCCTTTGAGAAAGATACATAAAAGAACAAGAGCTGGATTAGGTTAGGAATAGGGGAAAGGGGAAGGAAAGAATAACATAAGTACTTAGTAAATGTTTGATGATCTCTATCAGCCAAGTCTGTGAAATTTATATCTAATTGAATAAGGAAGTAAAGGAGATTAAAGCAAGAACCCAAATCGACCATTTCGGTTGGCCCTGTTACAGAAAAGAAATATTTTGGCAGAAAATGCTTCCTCAGTAAAGCAAAGCCCATCAGTTTCAGTGAAGCATTTCTGTTAATAACTTGTCAGAGGGAAACGGTGTGGATGTTAGGTATCCATGCCAACATGTGCCAGTTTCTCACTTCTCAGAATATTTTGCCAAGGTATAGATATAGAATGATTTCAGACTTTCACAGGCAAGGGAAAATGGACTGAAACAAGACTTCAAAAAATTTAGGCCGCCGCATTTTTATCTTAATATTAAATCCAGAATCATTCACTTCATTTCATTTATGACAATTTTCCACAGTTGCTTTAAATTGGCATGCAGTGCATCCATTCATTTAATGAACAAATACCAACTTTTTAAAATCAATCCATACTGTGTTTCGTAGCAGGAATCCACCCTGTGAAACTTGTGCTAATTAGAATACTTTGCCTTCTTAAAAATAAAATATTTTACTGCCATCTGCTGGCATAAAGTCATAATAACTCTAGAAATCTAAACTGAAGGTGAATGTTGCATCCTGGAGCTGTTCAAAGCAACTGTAAACTTCAATTCTGTTAAGGATGCATATATAAATGAGGGACAGCTTTCTAGTACATGTATTCCTATACTTCCCACAGCCAGTGTCATGTAATCCCATTTACAGATTTAGCATAGTACATCCCATTATGGCCAAGAAACAGAGTCACAACATGAAAATATTATTTTAGGGGCCCTATCCTGTTTGAAAGGGGAATGTTAAATAAAAAAAAAAAAAAGAAAGAAAGAAAGAAAAGAAAAGCCATGAAAATAAAAACAGGATCTCAGGAACAAAGTCTCTACCAGATCAAACAAGAAAGAACAAAGTCCTGTTGCTGAGCCTCCATTCCATAAATGCCTGCTGCCCTTGGCCAAGAGCAATGCTAGGCATCAGGCAGGAGCAGAGGCCATCAAGGAAGATGAAGGCTCTAATCTGAAGATTTGTAAGGCTATTTTATACTCACTAACTCAATGTTTCCAAATTTGTGAAATGTTTGGAAACTTACCTCAAATAAAATTTTATATAAGATCTCAATTTAGACAGAAGAATAAGTTTCTGGGTGAAGAAGAGGTACAATAGAAGAGCAAAGCCTTGTCTGCTTACTCTGCTGTTCATTCTCCACCCCCTGTGGAAACCCTGACAGTCCAGAGGCCTTCTTTCGGCTCCAAAACAGATCAGAATGTCTTACAAATCCCTTTTCTCCTTGGATTATTTTTATTCTTCCAATGTATTTATAGCTTATGTTTCCTATGGAAGAAACAATTATAAAATAATCTCCAAAATGTGTACAAATTTTCAAAGAAAAGATATATGTTTTCTAGAACAGAAATCTATAAAACAAAGATTTTAATTTGACTTGAATGCACCGACGTCAGAGACTAGAGAAACAGGGTTTAAAGATTCTAAAGTACCTTCAAAATTATATGTTAATATGTCAGGAGAAGTAATCCTGCATATTACCATCACATTGACAATGTAGCATATTAGTATATGTACTACCTCATCCATATATTACCATTACACTTATGTAGCCCTGGAATATAACCATTTAGGCACAATTGCTATCTCTCCATTAAAGGAAGTAAGAAACTCATCTATTGTACAATTCTAAACTGAATCCTTTTTTTCAAGTTGAAACAAAGACAAAGATGGAGCCCTACAGAAATAGGAGAGAGAAATTTTGATCAGAAAAGAAAGATGGGGGAGAAATGGTGTGATTATTGCTCACAGTAGGGAGAAAAAAGAATTGATTGAGGAGGAGTATAAGAATGTCATAGATTGGTAAAATTGAAATAAGAAACCATTTATTCAATTTTTCCCAATTCCATACCTGGAAAAGACTTGAATCTATTCTAGTATTGTTAGTCATATATGTGGGTCAAACATTATTTACATTCCTTTTTGTTACACCATTGAAATGGAATGATAGAGGCTCATGGTTGTTTTTCCTATATTTTCTATTTATTTCAAAACTCTGTATATTGCCAACTCTAATGTACTGAAATTGACTTAATATAGCTATGAGGCTAATATTTCCCACGCATAAGGGAGGACAAGTTATAGTTAATGGGAATCTATTAACTAGTGGTTGACATGGAATGTGAATCTAAGTGCCTTGATTTCAAAAGTCAAAGTCCTTCAATATCAAAATCGTGTGTCTGTCTTCACAGACAGAAATCTCTAGAATGTCTCTATTATTCACTGTAGCATGGTTACATCTACAGGGGCATATAAATACATTATATATATATAGATATTCATTATATATTTATTATATATATTCATTACATATATATTCACAAATCTCACCATTTAGAGAGAAATCTTATTTTATAAGCCTTAATTATATCTCTCATGACTATTGTATTTTCTGGGTACTCTAAGAAACTACTGTTGAAGTAGGATAGTAGGGGATGGGGATGATTGAAAAATACTACGTAGTTTTCTTCCTGCAACTACTTATTTAAATGTAAATTTTTAGTTAATCGTTAAGAAGAATAGAAATAGTTCCTTAGAGGCTCGTGGAGATAAAGAAAGAAGTGAGTGGTTGGGCAAGGGAGAACTTCAGTGAAAGAAATGCAGTATTTGAAACATGTTTAATGTAGATATAATGAAAGGCAGTACAAATACTCCTCCATTTCTTCAGTAAAATATACTTTTTCTTGATATTACATTAGAGAGTTTAATCTGTTTGAGCATGAGACACTGTCCAGAGTTTTTCATCTTTAGCAGAAACCGAGATTGGTCAAGGAGAAAATATTATGCTTGAGATATTATGGCCACTAAGCCATCAATCTAGCTATCCATCCCTTAAATTATTTTTGGATTAAGATAAAAGATAAAGAAATGTTTTATATTTGTATATATTTACTGTCAATGAGAGGTAAACACTAGATAATTTTTTTAGAAAGACTAGAAATGTTCATTCTTCCTCCCAATTGGATATTATGCATAAAAATACAAGTAAAAATATTATGAAAAAATTACTAAAGAATTATCATTGTGAATAATTTAACATTTATATATATGTATATGAATATATCAAGTTTTCTGCAATATTTTGTATTTTTCACCATCTCTACTTATATTACTTCTAAAATTAGCCTTTCTGTCTCATGTAAGTCACGGAAGTTGGAAATTTGTACTTTAGGAAATACAGTATTTTCAATTTAGGTCATATCAATTAGTAGAAAAACATATTCATTGCAGATGACACAATTCACATGAAAATACTATACAACATTTTTGAATGACAGAAAATTTGTAAAAAAAATGTGAATGCAGTGTTTGAATTATTTTGGGCATTAATTCTACAAGTTATTTTCATTACACTATTAAAATATTTGATATGTTAACACTTTAAGTTAAGTGTCTCAAATGTGCATTTAATTTAGATTTAATAACGCAAGTTTTGCTTATGAAAACTAAGTCAATTATTGAAAGCATTTCCTAAGGTTTAGCAATTATTTGAGAGCTGCATTTACTCTAAAGTAATTAGCTCAAATGGCATGTTCATGAAAGCAGATTTAGAACAACTTTACATATTGGTATGAAAGGGAAATGTTTAATACCAATATAGCTAAAAATACTTAGATTTATTTGATCTGGCAAGCATTTTATTTTCAACAAAGGAACAAGTAGATATTTTAAAGTATATTTGTAACATTTTCAAGATATAAAATTGCCATATTTATGGCTAGAATTATGTATAAAATAAAAATGTCAAAATTAATTGAAACAGTGTAAAAGTTTAGGGAGTTCTTACTTTGTTTTTATGTTATCAACATAATTATTTGAATTTCATATAAGCAAAAGAGTATAGTTTATGTGGATGTATATGTGACATTATAAGATAGAACAAAACAAAAATCCAGGTACGCATGACTCAGCTTACAAAAATAGAGCACTACAAATAAAGTTGAATTCCCTGCTCTGCATTTACTAATCACATTGCCCACTCTTATTTAAAGAAGTAACCACTGTTCTGAATTTTGTTTCACTCATTCCTTTGTTTTGCTCTACACTTTTACAACATACATACACACACACTACACACATTTAATATTGCATTACTTGGTTTTACCGTGTGTGTGTGTGTGGAGGGGGGGTGTGGTGTACACACATATAAAAAAATTGAACTTTATTCTTCCGTGATAAATCTATTTATTTTATTTTATTTCATTTTTGTTCTTAAGGTATTTAAATGCTAATGCTTGAAGCAGGAATTACTTTATTTTTATGATGCTACGATAAATATTCTTCTGTATGTATATTTATGTATTTATTTATTGCTTTTTCAGTTAAGGAATTTTGGTTAACTCTTTTTTTTTTTCTGCCATTATGAGCAAAGCTGTTATTAGCATTTTTTTTCTTTCTTTTTTTTTTTTTTTGAGCAGAGTCTCACTTTGTTGCCCAGGCTGGAGTGCAGTGGTACGATCTTGGCTCACTGCAATCTCCGCCTTCTAGGTTCAAAGAATTCTCATGCCTCAGCCTCCCAAGTAGCTGGTAGTACAGGCATATCGCACCACGCACGGCTAATTTTTCTTGTATTTTTAGTAAAGAGAGGATTTCTCTGTGTTGGCCAGGCTGGTTTCAAACCGCTGGCCTCAAGTGACCCACCCACTTTGCCTCCCAAAGTGCTGGGATTACAGGTATGAGCCACCATGCCCGGCCAGCATTCTTGTACACATTTTCTATCACACATGTGTAAGAGGCTCAGTCATAGTGTTAGAGTAGGTAGCTAGGCAGACATGAGCAGGACAGGAAAGTCCCCTCCAAGAAGTGTCAGGCAACCATCAGATGATGGTCAGGCAGTTATTAGTTTGTCTTTCTAAAATAATAATTGCTCATAACTGGTGGCAGGGAAAGGTAGTCTCCTAATATATAGAAAACACCTGAAGCTGGTGATCAGCTCTTTCCAATAAGATCTCAGGAGCTGAAAAAGTGGGCTCAAGCATGCACACTAAGAGGCAAAATGGCAGAGTTTAACAAGTATATGACCTTCCTCTGGTAATCCTCCACTGCTAAGGGAAATAGCCTTAAATGAGCATGTACATAACTTCAGTAAGCACACTGTACATACAGCCCTTCCCAAGTGAGGGTGAGATTGCTGCAGACCCCGCATGGATATGAAAACGTTCTGTCAGTAACACTCTCATTTGTGCCTTAGGACTCACAGTTGATAACTGAGCTGCCACTGTCATTGCTACTACCACCCTAGGAAACATAGAGACTGATCATGCTGCTGACTCTACCTGGTCTACCTCAACACCGATACAATCATAACAATGCAGTTTCTTCTACCACCTCTGCTCCAGACACACTCCAGCTTTCCCTGTCTCAGAGCCTTGAAAACCCCAGAGACCAGCATATATCCTCCTCTCTGTCATATCAGTCTCACTACTCTCCCCAGGATTAGCTACTACTTCACAGGATGTTTGAATATGGAATCATCGATTCTCTAACAAGTAAACAGAATACCTGCCCCATCCATTCAAAAACTGAGTTTGCAGAAGATCTGTCGGATTTGCCGCTGCTAACATGCATTGACGTCTTGACTTCTTCTCCCCAAGGCATTCAACTTCCCAAATATGTCAGCAGTGGTGAATCGGATGCGTCTGCAGCAAACTCTTGCCTCTTCAGAAGAAAGAATTCTTGCTGAGGGACATAAGGCAGAGTGAGAAACTGAAGCAAATTTTACAGCAGGAGTAAGAGTTTATTAAATAGCTGTAGAGCAAGAATGAAAGAAAGTAAAGTACACTTGGAAGAGGACCAGGCAGGCAACTTGAGAGATCCTTGACCCTTGACTTGGGGTTTTATACGTTGGCATGATTCCAGGGTTTGCATTTCTCCTTCCCTGATTCTTCCCTTGGGGTGGGCTGTCCACATGCGCAGTGCCTGCTAGCACTTGGGAGGCACCACATGTCCAGTGTGTTTACTGAAGTTGTGCACATGCTCATTTGAGGAGTTTTTCCCTTACCAGTCAAGTGTTCCCAGAAGAAGGTCATGTATCAGTTAAACTCTGCCATTTTGCCTCTGAACGCACATGCTTGAACTCACTTGCCCAGTTCCTGAGATCTTATCAGGAACTGCTGAGCACCAGCTCCTGGTTTTGCTATCCGTTGGGAGACTGCCTTTCCTTGGCACCTGCTACAAGCAGCTACTATTTTAGAGAGACAGACTAACAACCATCTGATCATCACCTGATGGTAACCCTGACCTTCCTGGTTGGGTTTGGGGCCTTTCCTGCCCTGGTCATGTTTGCTTTGCTGGCTACTTTAATAGTACAATGTACTATGTTTATCTTCAGGAGTTTTTCAAACTACTGTTTGTAAATATTTTTGTTTTCCAGAGTGATTGTTCTACCACAGGTTTATATGAATTTGAATTTTTCTTATTTTACATTGCCATCATATCTGGTAATATTAGACTCTATTTCTTTCTTCAATGTTTTGAGAGTAAAATTATACTTCACTGTGGTTTTCATTTTTATTTTAATGAAATAAAGCTGAATAGTTTCCTATCTTTTAAAAGCTGCTATGCATTTCTTTTTCCTGGAGATTCTTGTTTATGTGTTTTCCCATTTAAGTGTTGAGTAGCTTTTTAAATTTTAACTCAATAATTTTAAGGTCTCTTTATATATACTTGATAGCACCCTTTTGTAGTTTTTAGATGTAGCACGTATCTTTTCCCGGAGTATAATATCTCTAAGAATGTTGTTTATTTTTGATGTAGTCAGATAAGGTATTCTATAAAATAGTGATATTTTAGAAAGTTAAAACATTGAAAACACCTAAAAAGTAGTTTGTTAATCTAAATATTTCAAATGAATTTGAAAAAAAATATTATTTTTACACTTGTTGGAAGCAATAAGCAATATTGTATACACATTCCTTAGGTCAAATATAATTTCTTACTGTCATACCTTCATTATCATTACACTGTGGTTTTGTTTTTGTTTTGTGTTATTTCTCAATCACTGAGAGGTATATATTTAAAGAAAACTCCTAAATCAGGTGGGTTTGTCAATTTTATTTTGTAGTTTTATTAGTTAATATATATTTATACATTTTATGATGTTCATACATTTAATTTGTAAAATTATTTTAGTATTAAAATAGTACCTGAAGCTCCACATTTTCTAGAACTAGCCTAACAACTGATTCTAAAAATTTATATTTTAAAACAAAAAACAAGTACAAATAGTAAAACTTTGAAGAAAATTCAATGATAGCAAGCTAATAATTCACCCAGCAATGGTAAACATAGGATTAAGCCTCCATAAGCAAAACAGCACAGCACTCTTTCACTATTAAATTGATTGAATTGAAGCAAAGTTTTCTAAAGTATAGAAATAGAGTCAAATAAGCGTGGACATTTAAGACGTGACAAAAATACCATATCCAATCTATGGGGGAAAGTTCAACTTTATAATCAATAATATTTGAGCTAAAAGTTGCCTATCAGAAAAAGATTATAATCATAAAAGTCTCACGTAATATAGCATAATTTGCGAGTCAACTCAAGTTTTAAATATGAAAAGGAAACAAAAGAACAACAGGAAAGAAACCTGAGTTAATTTTTTTATAAACCCTTGTCATTGAGCAGGACTTGCTCTTGTGTCACAAACAACAAAAGCCACAAATGAAAAGATGGTAGATTAAATCATATAAAAATAAAAAATGCATGCATTAAAAATTACTTAGTAATGTCAGAAGACAAATTACCAATGGGAAGTGTGTGTATGTGTTCGTGTGGATGCACGTGTGCATGTGTGCATGCATACCATTTATACTACAGACGTATACCATTGAAATAGGGCAAATCTATGTACTCGACACTCAACAGAAGATGGGTAAAGAAATTGTAGGTAAACTGTCTTTCTCTTCTCACTGGGTGTTTTGAAGTTTTTTTTTTTCCTCTACCATTTCACAAAAGGTGTCCCCGATTGGTTTTATTTATTGATTTTCAAGTATCTATAATTTTACATTTTATTTTGCTTCATGAATATTCCTATTTTTTCTATTTCCTCTATTATCTATTTCTAGGTGGCCTGTTATTAGAAATATATTAAAGCCATACATCCAAAATCTTTGATATTCTCAATCAGTTTGATGATAATTTATTCAGATATAGTTATTGTTGATATAATTTAGTCAAATCTAACTAGGAGATTATCAATTTTTTTCCATCTCTGCTTTATTCCATTTAACTTATACACTTTTCTTATTTTGTGTTTTAGTTTAATTTCTAGAAGTTCTATTTTTTTAATTATTCCTGTTTGTTTTCATAGACTTCTCCTTTTTATGATCTCAATAATACATGTTTATTAGTTTCTTAAATTCTTGTAACTATATTTTTATATGGTATTTATGGGACTGACACAAACATCTATATACACACATATTTATAATATATATCTTCACATACATATTTGCTAACTCCAGCTTATTGTGTTGTGTTTGAACTTATTTTTACTCTGCATATATGTTCCTCATAATTTATGGGCTTGACAGATTAACTGAATGAAGACATACCTACCCATAATTTGCAACTACAAAACTTGACTAGCTATATAAAATAATTGCTTTCAGAGATTAGACAACAGATAGTATAGGACTGTAGTCTCTGAGAAAAGAAAATAAGCTAGATAATATCTATGTTCACCTGAATTTTTTGCCTATAGACTATTTTGAATCACAGTACTGGAGAAGAAATCTACTAAATGGCAAAAAATCTTACTGAGTGAGGAGCTGGAGATCAGACATTAGAATAACAGAGACAGATGGAATTTATGGGTCACAATACCAGAAATGAGGCAACTACCTAAAGAAGGAAGCTCCAGATATCCGCATTTGCGTCACTTTGAGTCTTTGCCGAATGATAAAAAGACGTCTTCATGGAGCGAAGTTCCCCAAGGTCTGGCAAAGAACATGTACTCAGAGATACAAGTTAAACAATTTTCAAAGCTTATAGAGAAATAGCAAATGTAAGATTTCCTATCAACCAGAATGGACAGACCTCAGAGAAAAGCTTTGGCATGAATAGTAGGGCTAAACAATCACACGAATAAATATTTCACTAGACTAGCCCTAGAAAAACTAAAATAACCTTCAAAAGTTTCAAGCTGATTTGGAAATAAATCAACTCTTTGCCAAAACATGTTTAAAAGAGCTTGCTTTTAAAGTTACTTTTCAATACTCTTTAAAAAAAGACAATAAAATCCAGACACATGACAATATGATAACCAAAATTACCCTACCATCCAATAAGAATTACTAGAAATGGAATAAAGCACAAACATGTAACCAATCACTAGGAGAGAAACAAGTCAATAGAAGGAGATTCTGAAATAATAATGGTTAAGAGCATTATCAGAAAAATACTTTACAATTGTTTTCATAAATTTAAAGAAAAACATTAATGTTATGAGGAGAAATATGGAAACTATAGAAAATAAACAAACGTAAAATGTTGAGCTAAGAAATTAATATTGAGAGAAAATATTTCAATGGATGTAACTAACAGCAATTTAGATATTGCATAAAGATAACTTTAAAGACGGCAAAAATGGTAAAGAAAAAAAAAAACAACCCAACACTGAAAAATCTGTATAAACTGACAGAATAAAAAATTACTCAATAGTTTGAGTCCCATAAGGGGGAGACACAAAATTATTGACAAAATCACAGCCAAATATTTTTTCAATTCAATGAAAACCATAAACTCAGAGGTTCAAGAAATGTGACAAACTTAAACCAAGATAAGCATACAGAAAAAAATTAAAAATGCCAAGACTCACTATAATCAACTTGTTGAAAATCATAAAAGCAGACAGAAAAAGTGCCACATTCCTACAATGAGAAAATAAAAAATAACCAGGGACATTTTTTACACCAGAAAAAAAAAAGCAGGCCATAAGGAAATTAAGTGTCATCTTTAAAGGTTTAAATTTAAAAAGTCAAATGTAATATTATAAATACATGCCTCAAACATGAGGCATGAAAGGAAAACATTCTTTGAAGTTGGTAGAGTAGTAAGAACCCAGAATCTGTCTTCCCATTTAGACAACAACTGAACAAGCAAAATCTACCTGGCATAACTATTTGTGAAACTCTGGAGTATACTGGAGTACACTGAAGGCTTGCATTTTTTCCCAGGGTAAGGCCCTGAAGGTAAGTTGTAGTTAATTTCAACTGCTAACATAATGGCAGCTACCTATTTCTCACCCCAGGCCTGTGAATGTGTTCCTAGAGAAACCTATGCACAACCTGTGGGAGTTATAGTGGGCAAAAAGGACCCTCTCCTCCAAACCTCAGAGATCTATGCTTTGCTGATTGCTGCTTCTGGTCACATACATGCAGGAAAAGAAGCAGGTGTTCATTGTTGCACCTTTCCACATTGTTGCACGCCAGACACCTTTTAGGAAATTTAAGGGACTGATACTTACCTCCTGCCTTTTACTTTTTTCCTTTTCCTCTTTTGAGATCCAGGCAATAAAGACTAGGAGATTCAAAACCAAGTGTACATATAGGAAAAATTAGAAAGTCATTGTGCATGTCTAGAGAAAAGTGCAGGTTCCAAAAAGAGACGATGACACTCAAGTTATACCTCAGTATAATCCTTAGTACAAAGTCTAAAACAATTTTAAAACAAACAAAAACAATAAGTGAAAGCAGTAATAGCAACAACAAAAACAGAAACGTTGGGGACAAGGGAGAATCTAATTTTAAGAGTTAAAATATCGTTAGATTCAAATATTCGATTTTCCAATAACAACCACAAATCACAGGGTGTATAAAGAAACAGAAAAATATGACCCATTCAAAGGAAAAAAAAATAAACAGAACCTGTCCTGGAAAAAAAAATGTGATGGCAGATTTACTAGACAAAAACTTTAAAATTACTGTCTTAAATATAACCAAGGAACTACAAGAAAATGTTGAGAAAATTTAATGTATGAACAAAATATGATATAAATAAATAGAAAATCTAAGCAAGAAACAAAACAAAGTTCTGGAGCTGAAAACTACAGTAACTGAATTGAAAATTTACTAGAAGATTCAAAGGTAGATGTAAGCAGGCAAAAAAAAATCAGCAAATTTGAAGATGGGACAATGAGAATTATTGGATCTGAGGAACAGAAAGCATAAAGATGGAAGAAAAATGAATAGAGTCTAAGGGACCTCTGAGATAGCAACAAGCACACCAACATATACATTGTAGGACTCTTAGAAGGACAAGAGAGGGAGAAAGGAGAAGAGAGGACATGTGAAGAAATAATGGCTGAAAATTCCCCAAATTTGATAAAAGGCATGAATATAACCACCCAAGAAGCTCAACAAATTCCAAGTAAAATGAACTCAGAGACCCAAGTTGAGATATATTATAATCAAACTTTCAGAAGATGAAGGGAAAATCATTTTTTTTTTTTTTTCTGAGATGGAGTCTCCCTTGTTGCCCAGGCTGGAGTGCAGTGGCGTGCTCTTGGCTCACTGCAACCTCTGCCTCCCGGGTTCAAGCGATTCTCCTGTCTCAGCCTCCTGAGTAGCTGGGATTATAGATGTGTGCCACCACGCCTGGCCAATTTTTGTATTTGTAGTAGAGACAGGGTTTCACCACGTTGGTCAGGCTGGTCTCAAACTCATGACCTCATGATCCACCCACCTCCACCTCCCAAAGTGCTGGGATTACAGGCATGACCCACTGCGCCCGGCCAAGAGAATCTCAAAAGAAGCATGAAAGCAGTGACTTGTCATATACAAGAGATCCTTAATAGACTCATCAGTAGATTCCTCATCAGAAATATTGGAGGCCAGAAGGCAATAAGGAAGTATATTCAAAGTGGGAAAGAAATAGAAAAATATTGCCAACCAAAAATCCTATCTCTAAAAATTGCCTTTCAAAAGAGAGGGAGAAATTAAAAGATCCCAAGATAAACAAAATATGAGGAAGTTTGTCTCCACTAGATGTACCCTGCAAGAAATAATCAAAGAAGTCTTGTATAATGATATAAAAGGACAATAGACTATAATTTGAAACCATATTGAGAAATGAAGATCTTACTTAAGTTAAAAAATTATAATACCTAATATTATTGTAACAATGGCTCATAACTTCACTTTTTGCTTTCTATGTGATTTAAAAGGCTGAAATGAATTTTTAAGAAACAATTAGTCTAAAATTTAGTATTATTATTATAACTTCGCTTTGCAATTCTATGTTTTGTTTTCTACACAACCTAAGAGATTAATATATATATTTTAGCACATAATGTATAAATATGTAATTTTGTGACATCATCAACAAAAGGGGAAGGAGATTGAGATTGAGGTGCTAAAAGAGAAGGTATGCTAGTAAACTCTCCAATCAAAAGACAGACATTGGCAGGATTGATTTTTTAAAAACCAACATAACCAAACCGTATGCTGTCTGCAAAAGACTAAATTTAAATCCAAACAAACACATAGATTGAAAGTAAAAGAATTTTAAAAAAGATCTTTCCATAAATAGTAACTCTAAAAGAGCAAAAGAAGCTCCCACACCATAACACAAACTGCACTAATACAAAAAAAAAAAAAAAAAAATAGGATTTGGAGGAGGGTTAAAGATGGCTGACTAGAGGCAACTGTGATGTGCCACTTCCATGGAGAGGAACCAAAATGTCAAGTAAACCTAAACACTCCAAAAAGCACTTTTGAGAGAAAACACTGAAATTTAACAGCTAGGCAATGGAAGACACTGTGGTGAGGAAGGAGGAAGCAAGGTTGCTTGCTTAACATTGCTGGGCACCAGCACTAGCCTCTGGACTCTGAGCAGCTGCGGCAAAATGTAACTCTGGGTGGCCACCTGCCAAGGCTCTGAATCCTGCCATAAGTAGCTACAGCTCCTGCTGTCTGCTGGGCAAAGAAAGAGCAATGTGTAGAGGACTACGTGCTCACAAACAGGGTGTTCCCGATAAGTCCTGCTCTCGCAAACGAAGCAGGGCGTTCCCCATAAGTCCTGCTCTTGCAAACGAAGTAGGGCGTTCCCCATAAGTCCTCCTCTTGCAAACGAAGTCAGGGAAAGGTCAGAAAAACAACAATGTGTCTTGTGACTTGGTCAACAATGTGTCTTGTGACTTGGTAACATTCCACAAACGACTGTATAAAATAAAGCAGAGCGCGCCATTTGGGGCGGCCGCCATGTTTGTCTTGTCTTGTGTTGTCTTGTGTGTTCATTCCTTTGTTTAGGAAACACGCGGACCCCAACACAATGCCTAGGCATGTGAGCATGATCAAGACAGTCCCCACCACCATTGCCACAGGACAGAGATACATCTGAATCAGACACTCCCATGCTTATTGGTACTTCCCAAGACTGCCAAATTGTTTCCACAAGGTGGGGCCTATAGCATAGCCTCCATTGTTCCACCTGAGTGGTTTATTGGCAGCCAGGGAGTAGCTCACCCCTCTATCACAGAGAGTGCTTGACCAAGAGCGGGAAAGGACAAATCAGGTGGCATGGTCTCAATTTCCCAAGATTCATCCCCTTACCCCTGGGTTGAACACACCACCCAGGGGTAAGGTGTTGAGATCTGTGGCCTGATCTCAAGCAGGGGAAGAGCCCCCACTGGCAGAACACAGAGAAAACTATGGCATGGGTTTGTGTGATGGTGTGGGGTCTAGGTGCCCCTCTCTTTGTGAGACAAGATTGAGAAGGGTATGACCTGATAGCTGCAGTTTCTAATGCAGGGTGTCTTATGGTCCAGAACACCTGGGATGGCATGGTGATCTAGAAGCAGGTGGCTTGGCACTAGCTTAACAAGTTGGGCCTGTTTTCTGAGCCAGATGCTGGAGGGAGACTACAGATTTGGGGATAGGAGAGCTGAGTGGGCCAAATGAACAGCTGCTGGGCTGAAAACACCAGATGGCTCTTTTTCCTCTGAGTGGGCTCTGTGGTGTAGGATAGGTGCCTCCGTCCCTTCCTAAAGGGTTGTCTCAGCAGCCTGAGAACTTCCCCTAGAATAATACCAAGGTCTACTTCACCTCAGAGAGCCTGGTTGCACTGGACCCAACCCTGCTCAACTTTGCCTCTTTCTGACACTTTGCAGGCAGAACACAGAACAGGGCCTCAGAAAGCCCTACACTCTGCCCATCAGCAGGAACTCCATGGTACTTCTCCCATCAACTAAGGCCAAGTAAAAGTTCCGCTGTCATCACTGCAACTGCCTCTCACCTGCAAGCCTCACCTACTCGTCAGGAGGTCAAACTGCAGGGCCTATTAAAACTTCTGACATCATCATACTGCACTCAGTTGGCTCTTATCTGCAAGCACAACCTACTGGGGTGTAGGGTTTACTGAAAATCCCAATATAATTCCTCCCGAAATAAGTGGACAGCATTGTGGGATGAGATAAGGCTCCTGAGAGCTCTACTTCCCCATCTCTGTAAGTGAGAGTGAGTCTGAACACACACGCAGCACACCACTACTACAACCTACAAACAACACACATTTGAGGAAACCACTACACTAAAACTATCTATAACCAAGAATAAAGAACCTTTTCCTTCTAAAAGCATATAGGGTCAAACCCAAAGTCCCCTACCCAACATACACAACAGTTACATCCTGAAGGGGCTGGGGAAATCCTACCAAATTAAAGCACACACCCAAATAAGAACTTTTGCTTCTACAGATGAAAAGGCAGCAGCACAAGAACCCCAGAACTATGAAGAAACTGAATATTGTGACATCCCCAAAGGAACACAGTATAGCAATGAATCCTAACCAAAATGAAAACTGTGAAATGACAGATAAAGAATTCGGGATATGGATTATAAGGAAACTCAATGAGATGCAAAAGAAAGTTGAAAGAAAACACAAAGAAACCATACAAAATAATCAAGGTGATGAAATAGAGATACATTTAAAAATTAATTTCTGGAAATTAAAAAATGAAGAAATTTCAAAATACAATATTAAGCTTTAACAATAGACTAGAAAGCAGAAGAAATAAACTTAGAGCTTGAAGAACATTCTCTTTAATTGGCCAGTCAGACAAAAACAAATAAAAAATAATTTACAAAATGCAAAAAAGCCTTTGAGAAATATGGGATTATGTAAAGTGATCACACCCATGACTTGTAGGCATCCTGAGGAAGAACAAAAAATTAGAAGTTTGGAAAACATAATTCAGGAAAATTTTCATGGTTTTACTAGAAACGTAAACAATCAGATACAAGAAATTCAGAGAACATCTACTTGATACTATACATGATGAATATCATCAACACATATAGCAATCAGACTATACAAGGTCAATGTGAAAGAACAAAATTCGAAGACAGCTGGAGAGAGAAGTCAAATCACCTATAAAGGGAATCCCATTAGACTAAGCTGACTTCTCCACAGAAACTTTACAAGACAGAAGAGATTTGAGGCCTATTTTTAGCCTTCTTAAAGAAAAAATAATATGACAGTAGAGAATTTTACATCCTGAAAAACTAAGATTCTTAAATGGAGCAGAAATCAAGTATTTCCCAGAAAAGGAAACACTAAGGGAATTCATGACCACTATACAGACCCTACAAGAACTGCTCAAAGGAGTTCTAAACATAGAAACAAAATGATGATACCTGCCATCACTAAAGCACATGAGAATAGAAAGCTCACATAACCTATAAAGCAGTAACACAATTGAGACTCCAAGGCAACTAGTTAACACAACTATGACAGGAAAAATGTCTCATGTATCGATTTAACCTTGAACATAAGTGGCCTAAATATTCTTCTTAAAAGACATAAACTGGAAAACTGTCTGCTACCTACAAAAGTCTCCCACAATGGTTAAAGACAGCTGCAATCTCAAAGTAAAGGGATAGAAAAAGATTTATCACACATATGGAAAACAGAAACTAGCAGCAGTAGTAATTCTTATAAAAGATAAAACAGACGTGAAACCAACAACAGAAAAAAGAAAAAAGACGAAGAAAAGTGTTTATCTGTAGGTAAGGCAGCTTTTGTTTCTTCTGCATTCTTTCCAGATTTTATTTTATTTTTTATTTTCTACAGTTTGAAAACAGTAGTTTTTTTGGCATTTATCCTGCTTGGTGTTCTTAGAGCTTCTTAAATCTGGGGTTTGGTGTCTGACATTAATTTGAGGAAATTCTGTCATTGTTTCAAATATGTCTTCCGTTTATTTCTCTGTTTCTTCTCCTTCTGGTATTACCATTACTTGTGTGTTACATCTTTTTAAATTGTTCTACAGTCCTTAGATAGTCTATTTTTTCCAGTCTGTTCTCTTTGCTTTTCAGTTCAGTCTATTGATATATTCTCAAGTTCAGAGATTTTTTTCTCAGCCTTGTTCAGTCTAATTAACTCATCAAAGACATTTTCATTTATGTTACAGTGCTTTTGATCTCTAGTATTTTTTATTCAGATCTTTCTTAGGATTCCCATTTCTGTTCATGTTGCCTATCTGCTCTTGTATGTTGTCTGTCCATTGGAACCCTTAGCATATTAATTGTAGTTGTTTTAAATTATGCATCAGAAAATTCCAACATCCCTGCCAAATCTGGCTCTTATGCTTACTCCGTTGTTCAAATTGTAGTTTTGCTTTATACTATATCTCATTATGTTTTTCCTTGATAGCTGATCATGATGTACTGAGTAAAAGGAAATAGTGTAAATAGGCCTTTAAAAATGTGAAGATGTTAGGGGAGTGTAAGTATTCTGTAGTCCTCACATCTCAGACTTACAGTGGACCCGTGCCTCAGGCCTATGAACTTCACAAGTATTTCTCAGGTTTTTTCTTCCTCCTTACGTGGGGCAGGATGGCCAGAGTGGTCTGGATTTCGGTATCTCACTTACGTCACATGGAAGTTTAGAGCTGACTAGAGTTGGGTATTTCACTTTTCCCAGCTTAGTTAGACCATGATAATATCCCTGCAGGATAAGCTCAGATTAACTAGCTTCTCCTGAAGTCAAGGCTTGCTACAAAGAACAAAATACTCTGGCATATTTCAAAAGGGTTCATATTCCCGCCTCCCCCCACCAAGCCCCCCAGAAACAGAAGAGGATTTTTCTCCTATATTTACTAAGAGATCCGAGCTTCTGGAGGTAAAATTCACAAAAGCACATGTGGAGGGAAAGTGGCTTATGAATGGGTAACCCTGAAGGTTTGAACTCTAAGACTTGCCCATACTAACACTCCAGCAGTTTATTAATTACAGTTTAGGCTGCCCTAATTCTAGTACTGGATCCTGAGGCAGGTCCTGCTAATAAGACTTTCCTCTGGTATACGGTGACTCCTTGTACTCATCGGTCTGTCTCTCCAATCTTGGAGATATTTTCATTCCATGTTCCCACTTCCTTTATGAATTTAAGAATAATTGTTGCTTTTTCAGTCTGTTCAACTTTGTGCTTTTTGTTACGAGTGATGACTTCCAAGTTCCTTACATGAGGAACCATACATAGACATCAAAGGTTTTATCTTTGTTTTTATTTTTGTTGTTTTAAAACAAAAATAATAACAAAGAATAGGATGATTTGTAAAATATGAAATAGTTAGATGTATGAAAGCACTAGCACAAAGAACAAGAAGGGAAATAGATGCGTTACATGTTCTTAAAAACATGAAGTGATATTTTAATAGCCACAATAACACAAATAAAGCAAAGATCTATGTCTTCTAAGCTAATGGAAGAGAAAAAGCAATGGACTTTATATATGCCCAATTAAATAACCGAACAACAGATGTAAAAATACAGAAGATAATAGCCATATAGTACTAGTAAATCCTATCATATTTGCAATGACATTAAATATAAGTATCTAAACACTCTGATATAAAGAATTAAATATAATAATGAATAAATGCATCACAAGCAAACACATAGTCTCCACTTTGAGATGCCTCTTAAACAAAGGTTGAACATGCAATTGTCCTCCCTTATCTGTAGGGAATATATTTCAAGACCTTCAGTGGGTGTGTGAAACAGCGGACACTACCAAAGCTTATATTACTGTTTGTTTTTCTAACTATGCATACTTATGGTAAACTTTCATTTATAAGTATGGCACAGTAAGAGATTAACAATGATACTTAATAATGAGTTGGAACAATTATAATAATATACTATAATAAAAGTTAGATAAATGTGGTGTCTCTATCTTTCCCTTTTAAAATCTGTTATGGTAATGTGCTTACCTATTTTTGAACTGTAGTTGATCATACGTAACTAAAATCATGGAAGTAAAACCACAGATCGGGGGACTGCCATATGGAAGAATAATATACCATGTAGTCAACAATACTAAAGAAGGCTGGAATGGTTATGTTAATATAAAACAGAAGGCTTCACAAGAAGTAATATTACCAGTGATAAAGAGCAACTCTTTATAATAATAAAAGGGTCAATTCTTCAAGAAGATATGAAAATACTATTTGTATACTTACATAAAAGTGATTCCAAAAATAAGAGCCCAGAATGGAAAAGACAAAGACACAAGAAATACATTTATATGTAAATATTTCAAAATTACTTTCTCAGCAATTAATAAAAAACATATTTATAAAACCAGTAAATTATGGAAGACTTGAATAATTTTATGAAACTTGGTCTCACAGAGCACCACAACTAATAATAGCAGAATTCATATTCTTTCAAAGTGTAAATAAAACATTGCACAAAAGGGACTATATGATGAACCATAAACAATATTGAGTAAATGTATCTGGCAAGATGGCCGAAGAGGAACAGCTCCAGTTTGCAGCTCCCAGTGAGACCAATGCAGAAGGTGGGTGATTTCTGCATTTCCAACTGACGTGCCCAGTTGATCTCACTGGGACTGGTTAGGCAGTGGGTGCAGCCCACAGAGGGCAAGCAGAAGCAGGGCGGGACATTACCTCACCTGGGAAGTGCAAGGGGCCAGGGACCTCCTTCCCACAGTCAAGGGAAGCCGTGAGGGACTGTGCTATCCAGCCCAGATACTACACTTTTCCCATGGTTTTTGCAATCCGTAGACCAGGAGATTCCCTCGTGTGCCTACACCACCAGGGCCGTGAGTTTCAACCTCAAAACTGGGTAGCTGTTTGGTCAGACACCAAGCTAGTTGCAGGAGTTTTTTTTTTTTTTTTTGGAACCCAGGTAGTGCCTGGAAGCCCGGCAAGACAGAACCGTTCACTCCCCTGGAAAAGCTGCTGAAGCCAGGGAGCCAAGTGATCTCGCTCAGTGGGTCCCACTCCCACGGAGCCCAGCAGGCTAAGAACCACTGGCTTTGAATTCTCTCTGCCAGCGTAGCAATGGTAGCAGTCTGAAGTCCACCTTGGATGGTCCAGCTTGGTTGGGGGAGGGGCTCTCACCATTACTGAGGCTTGAGTAGGCGGTTTTCCCCTGACAGCGCTAAGGAGGCCAGAAAGTTTGAACTGGGCAGAACCCACCACAGTGCAGCAAAGTGGCTGTGGCCAGACTGCCTCTCTAGATTTCTCCTTACTGGGCAGGGCATCTCTGAAAGAAAGGCAATAGAAAAAGAGGGAATCCTCCCTAACTCATTTTATGAGGCCAACATCATCCTGATACCAAAGCCTGGCAGAGACACAACAAAAAAAGAGAATTTTAGACCAATATCCCTGATGAACATCGATGCAAAAATCCTCAATAAAATACTGGCAAACCGGATTCAACAACACATCAAAAAGCTTATCCACCATGATCAAGTGGGCTTCATCCCTGGGATGCAAGGCTGGTTCAACATTCGCAAATCAATAAACATAATCCAGCATATAAACAGAACCAAAGACAAGAACCACTTGATTATTTCAATAGATGCAGAAAAGGCTTTTGACAAAATTCAACAGCCCTTCATGCTAAAAACGCTCAATAAATTCGGTATTGATGGAATGTACCTCAAAATAATAAGAGCTATTTATGACAAACCCACAGCCAATATCATACTGAATGGGCAAAAAATGGAAAAATTCCCTTTGAAAACTGGCACAAGACAGGGATGCCCTCTCTCACCACTCCTATTCAACATAGTGTTGGAAGTTCTGGCTAGGGCAATTAGGCAAGAGAAAGAAATCAGGGGTATTCAGTTAGGAAAAGAAGAAGTCAAATTGTCCCTGTTTGCAGATGACATGATTGTATATTTAGAAAACCCCATTGTCTCAGCCCAAAATCTCCTTAAGCTGATAAGCAACTTCAGCAAAGTCTCAGGATACAAAATTAATGTGCAAAAATCACAAGCATTCTTATACACCAGTAACAGACAAACAGAGAGCCAAATCATGAATGAACTTCCATTCACAATTGCTTCAAAAAGAATAAAATACCTAGGAATCCAACTGACAAGGGATGTAAAGGACCTCTTCAAGGAGAACTACAAACCACTGCTCAGTGAAATTAAAGAGGACACAAACAAATGGAAGAACATACCATGCTCATGGATAGGAAGAATCAATATCGTGAAAATGGCCATACTGCCCAAGGTAATTTATAGATTCAATGCCATCCCCATCAAGCTACCAATGAGTTTCTTCACAGAATTGGAAAAAACTGCTTTAAAGTTCATATGGAACCAAAAAAGAGCCCGCATCTCCAAGACAATCCTAAGTCAAAAGAACAAAGCTGGAGGCATCACGCTACCTGACTTCAAACTATACTACAAGGCTACAGTAACCAAAACAGCATGGTACTGTTACCAAAACAGAGATATAGACCAATGGAACAGAACAGAGTCCTCAGAAATAATACCACACATCTACAGTCATCTGATCTTTGACAAACCTGAGAGAAACAAGAAATGGGGAAAGGATTCCCTATTTAATAAATGGTGCTGGGAAAATTGGCTAGCCATAAGTAGAAAGCTGAAACTGGATCCTTTCCTTACTCCTTATACGAAAATTAATTCAAGATGGATTAGAGACTTAAATGTTAGACCTAATACCATAAAAATCCTAGAGGAAAACCTAGGTAGTACCATTCAGGACATAGGCATGGGCAAAGACTTCATGTCTAAAACACCAAAAGCAACGGCAGCAAAAGCTAAAATTGACAAATGGGATCTAATTAAACTAAAGAGCTTCTGCACAGCAAAAGAAACTACCATCAGAGTGAACAGGCAACCTACAGAATGGGAGAAAATTTTTGCAATCTACTCATCTGACAAAGGGCTAATATCCAGAACCTACAAAGAACTCCAACAAATTTACAAGAAAAAAACAAACAACCCCATCCAAAAGTGGGCAAAGGATATGAACAGACATTTCTCAAAAGAAGACATTCATACAGCCAACAGACATATGAAAAAATGCTCATCATCACTGGCCATCAGAGAAATGCAAATCAAAACCACAATGAGATACCATCTCACACCAGTTAGAATGGCGATCATTCAAAAGTCAGGAAACAACAGGTGCTGCAGAGGATGTGGAGAAATAGGAACACTTTTACACTGTTGGTGGGATTGTAAACTAGTTCAACCATTATGGAAAACAGTATGGCGATTCCTCAAGGATCTAGAACTAGATGTACCATATGACCCAGCCATCCCATTACTGGGGATATACCCAAAGGATTATAAATTATGCTGCTCTAAAGACACATGCACATATATGTTTATTGCAGCATTATTCACAATAGCAAAGACTTGGAATCAACCCAAATGTCCATCAGTGACAGATTGGATTAAGAAAATGTGGCACATATACACCATGGAATACTATGCAGCCATAAAAAAGGATGAGTTTGCGTCCTTTGTAGGGACATGGATGCAGCTGGAAACCATCATTCTTAGCAAACTATCACAAGAACAGAAAACCAAACACCGCATGTTCTCACTCATAGGTGGGAACTGAACAATGAGATCACTTGGACTCAGGAAGGGGAACATCACACACCGGGGCCTATCATGGGGAGGGGGGAGGGGGGAGGGATTGCATTGGGAGTTATACCTGATGTAAATGACGAGTTGATGGGTGCAGCAGACCAACATGGCACAAGTATACATATGTAACAAACCTGCACGTTATGCACATGTACCCTACAACTTAAAGTATAATAATAATAAATAAATTAAAAAAAAAAAAAGAAAGGCAGCAGCCCCAGTCAGGGACTTATAGATAAAACTGCCATCTCCCTGGTTCAGAGCACCTGGGGGAAGGGGTGGCTGTGGGAGCAGCTTCAGCAGACTTAAACATTCCTGACTTCCGGCTCTGAAGAGAGCAGCAGATCTTAACAATGAGGATTCCCCCAGCACAGTGCTCAAGCTCTGGTAAGGAACAGACTGCCTCCTCAAGTGGGTCCCTTAGCCCTGGGCCTCCTGACTGGGAGAGACCTCCCAGCAGGGGTTGACACTCAACTGATACAGGAGAGCTCCTGCTGTCATCAGGCTGGTGCCCCTCTGGGAGGAAGCTTCCAGAGGAAGGAGCAGAAAGCAATTTTTGCTATTTGCAGGCTCTGCTGGTGATACCCCAGGTGACACCTGGGGGTCTAGAGTGGACCCCCAGCAAACTGCAGCAGACCTGCAAAAGACGGGCCTGACTCAGAAGAAAAACTAACAAACAGAAAGCAACAACATCAACATCAACAAAAAGGACACCCTCCCCCCCTAACAAAAACCCCATTCAAAGGTCATTAGTCTCAAAGAAAAAAGGTAGAAAAATTCACAAAGATGAGGAAAAAACAGTGCAAAAGAGGCAAAAATTCCAAAAACCAGAACACCTCTTCTCATCCAAATGATTGCAATCCTTCTCCAGCAACGGCACAAAGTTGAAAGAAGAATGAGATTAATGAGTTGACAGAAGTAAACTTCAGAAGGTGGGTAATAACAAACGCTTCCCAGCTAAAGGAGCATGTTCTAACCCAATGCAGGGAAGCTAAGAACCTTGATAAAAGGTTACAGGAACTGCTGACTAGAATAGCCAGTTTAGAGAAGAATACAAATGACCTGATGGAGCTGAAAAACACAGCACAAGAACTTCATGAAGTACACACAAGTATCAATAGCCAAATCAATCAAAGGGAAGAAAGAATATCAGCGATTGAAGATCAACTTAATGAAATAAAGTGTGAAGACAAGACTAGAGAAAAAAGAATGAAAAGAAATGAACAAAGCCTCCAAGAAAAATGGGACTGTGTAAAAAGACCAAACCTACGATTGATTGGTGTACCTTAAAGTGATGGGGAGAATGGAGCCAAGTTGGAGAACATACTTCAGGATATTATCCAGGAGAACATCCCTAACCTAGCAAGACAGGCCAATATTCAAATTCAGGAAATACAGAGAACATCACTAAAATACTCAAGAAGAGCAACCCCAACACACAAAATTGTCAGATTCTCCAAGGTTAAAATGAAGGAAAAAATGTTAAAGGCAGCCAGAGAGAAAGGGCAGGTTACCTACAAAGGGAAGCCGATCAGACTAACAGTGGATCTCTCTGCAGAAACCCTACAAGCCAGAAGAGAGTGGGGGCAAATATTCAACATTCTTAAAGAAAAGAATTTTCAACCTAGGATTTCATATTCAGCCAAACTAAGCTTCATAAATGAAGAAGAATTAAAATTCTTTACAGACAAGCAGATGCTGAGGGATTTTGTCACCACCAGGCCTGCCTTACAAGAACTTCTGAAGGAAAGGAAATATGGAAATATGGAAAGGAAAAACTGGTATCAGCCACTGTAAAAACACACAAAATTATAAAGACTAACAACACTATGAAGAAACTGCCTCAACTAATATGCAAAATAACCAGCTAGCATTATGATGACAGAATGAAATTCACAGATAACAATATTAACTTTAAATGTAAATGGGCTAAATGTCCCAATTAAAAGACACAGACTGACAAATTGGATAAAGAGTCAAGACCCATTGGCGTGCTGTATTCAGAAGACACATCTCACGTTCAAAGACACACATAGGCTCAAAATAAATGGATGAAAGAATATTTACTAAACAAATGAAAAGAAAAAAAACAGGGGTTGCAATCCTTGTCTCTGATAAAACAGTCTTTAAACCAAGAAAGATCAAAAGAGACAAAGAAGGACATTATATAATGGTAAAGGGCTCAATTAAACAAGAAGAGCTAACTATTCAAAATATATGCACCCAATACAGAAGCACCCAGATTTATAAAACAGGTTTTTAGAGACATACAAAGACACTTGGACTCCCACACAATAATAGTGGGAGACTTTAACACCCCACTGTCAATGTTAGATCAACTAGACAGAAAACTAACAAGGATATTCAGGACTTGAACTCAGCTCTGGACCAAGCATACCTAAGAGACATCTACAAAACTCTCCACCCCAAATCAACAGAATATACATTCTTCTCAGTGCTATATAGCACTTGTTCTAAAATCAACCACATAATTGGAAATAAAACACTCCTGCGCAAATGCAAAAGAACTGAAATCATAACAGTCTCTCAGATTACAGTGCAATCAAATTAGAACTCAGGATTAAGAAACTCACTCAAAACTGCACAACTACATGGAAACTGAACAACCTGCTCCTGAACGATTACCGGGTAAATAACAAAATTAAGGCAGAAATAAAGAAGTTCTATGAAACAGATGAGAACAAAGAGACAACATACCAGAATCTCTGGAACACAGTTAAAGGAGTGTTAAGAGGGAAATTTATAGCACTAACTGCCCACACCTGAAATTGATACCTTAATATCACAATTAAAAGAACTAGAGAAACAAGAACAAATAAATTCAAAAGCTAACAGAAGACGAGAAATAACTAGATGAGAGTAGAACTGAAGGAGATAGAGACATGAAAAATGCTTCAAAAGAAAAAAAAAAATCAATGAATCCAGGAGCTTTTTTTTGAAAAGATTAACAAAATAGATAGACTGCTAGCCAGACTAATAAAAAAGAAAAGAGAGAAGATCCAAATAGTCACAATAAAAAAATGATAAAGGAGATATCACCACTGATCCCACAGAAAAACAAATTACCGTTAGAGAATACTATAAACACCTCTACACAAATAAACTAGAAAATCTAGAAGAAATGGATAAATTCCTCGACACATATACCCTCCCAAGGCTAAACCAGGAAGAAATCGAATCCCTGAATACACCAATAACAAGTTCTGAAATTGAGGGAGTAATTAATAGCCTACCATCAAAAAAAAGCCCAGAACCAGATGGATTCACAGCCAAATTCTACCAGAGATACAAAGGGGAGCTGGTACCATTCTTTCTGAAACTATTCCAAACAACAGAAAAATAGGGACTCCTCCCTAACTCATTTTATGAGGCCAGCATCATCCTGATAGCAAAACGTGGCAGAGACACAACAAAAAAAGATTTCAGGCCTAGATTCCTGATGAACATAAATGCGAAAATCCTCAGTAAAATACTGACAAACCGAATTCAGCAGCACATCAAAAAGCTTATCCACCATGACCACGTTGGCTTCATCCCTGAGATTCAAGGCTGGTTCAACATACACAAATCAATAAATGTAATCCATCACATAAACGGAACCAAAGACTAAACCAAATGATTATCTCAACAGATGCAACAAAAGACCTTTAATAAAATTCAACACTCCTTCATGCTAAAATCTCTCAGTAAACTAGGTGTTGGTGGAACATATCTCAAAATAATGATAATAATGGCAAACCCATAGCCAATATCATACTGAGTGGGCAAAAGCTAGAAGCATTCGCTTTGAAAACTGGCACAAGACAAGGATGCTGTCTGTCACCACTCCTATTCAACATATTGGAAGGTCTGGCCAGGGCAATCAGGCAAGAGAAAGAAACAGACAGTATTCAAATAGGAAAAGAGGACGTCAATTTGTCTCTGTTTGCAGATGATATGATTGTATATTTAGAAAAAAAGTGGGTGAAGGATATGAATAGACACTTCTTAACAGAAGACATTTACGCAGCCAAGAAACATAAGAAAAAAAGCTCTTCATCACTAGCCATTAGAAAACTGCAAATAAAAACCACAATAAGATAACATCTCACGTTGGTTAAAATGTTGATCATTAAAACGTCAGGAAACAACAGATGCTAGCGAGCCTGTGGAGAAATGGGAACGCTTTTACACTGTTGGTCAAGGTGTAAATTAGCTCAACCATTGTGGAAGACAGTGTGGTGGTTCCTCAAGGATCTAGAACCAGAAATACCATTTTATCCAGAAATCCAATTACTGGGTATATACCCAAAGGATTAGAAATCATTCTTCTATAAAGACACATGCACACATATGTTTATTGCAGCATTATTTACAATAGCAAAGACATGGAACCAACCCAAAAGCCCATCAGTGATAGACTGGATAAAGGAAATGTGGCACATATACACCATGGAATACTATGCAGCCATAAAAAAGGATGAGTTCATGTCCTTTGTAGGGACATGGATTAAGCTGCAAACCATCATTCTCAGCAGACCATCACAGGAACAGAGAACCAAACACTGCATTTTCTCACTCATAAGTGGGAGCTAAACAGTGAGAACACATGGACACAGGGAGGGGAACATCACACACTGGAGCCTGTTGGGGTGTGTGGGGCAAGGGGAAGGAGAGCATTAGGACAAATGCCTAATGCATGTGGGACTTAAAACCTAGATGACGGGTTGATAGGTGCAGCAAACCACCATGGTACATGTATATCTATATAACAAACCTGCATGTTCTGCACATGTATCCCAAAACTTAAAGTAAAAAAAAAAAAAAGAATTGAATAAGTTTAAATGATTAAAATAAACATAATATGCTGTCTTATAAAAACTGATTACATTTATAAATCTGTAGAAAAGATATATTAATTTTTAAAATCCCAAATAATTGAAAAGTAAACCTCAAACTTGTAAATAATCCATGAGTGAAACAATAAAGGGAATTAGACATATTTTCACTTAATGGTATTGTCACAACATGTCAAGTTTTTTGGTGGAGCTAAAGCAGTGCTTAGAGGAAAATTTATAATTTTAACATTTATATTGACAAAATGAAGACCTAACATCAAAAACTCTGACTTTACTTTAGTTTAGACAATAAATAAATAAATAAATAAAACCCAAAATAACTAGAAGGAAAGAATAATAAAGCTGGAAGCATAATTCAATTAAATAGAATATAGCAAAAATAATGGAGACAAATCAATATAATATAAATTGAGTTTTTTGAAAAGAATAAAATTACTAAAAAACGAGATTGATTCAGAAAAAAACAGAAATCACAATTTGTTAATATCACAAATAAAAAAGAACACTAAAATAAAAATGAGATAATAGAAGCAAATTATTCCAATAAATTCAACAACTTACATGCAATGGTAAAATTTTTCAGAAGCACAAATCTAAACTTAAGACATAAACAGCAAAATTTCTACAAGAAAATATAGGAAAAAAATCTTTGCGACTTTCAGGTAGGCCAGGATTTTTTGAACGTATGAAAAAAAATTAACCTTAAAAAAGTGATACACTGGAGTTTATCCATATTAATATATTTTGATATTAAAATGACATTATTAAGGAAGGGACAGTTTTTTGAAATGGAAGCAACTGACTGGTATAAAATATGTGCAATGTATTCATCTTCCAAAAGATTCATATTCAGAATATAAAGTATAAAGAATAATTGCAACTTAATACAGAAAACAAACACTAAATGAAAATGGACAAGTGTTTTGACAAGACATTTAAGTCTCTCTCTATCTTGTTCTATCTCTTTTGTTCTCTGTCCATATATCTAGCCACATACAGATGATCCCCAACTTACAATGGGTTAGTTTATGTTTTTTGTTTTTTGGGGTTTTTTTACTTTTTGATAGTGCAAAAGTAATAGATATTCAGTAGAAACCATAATTTACATTCTGAATCTTGATCTTTTCTTGGGGTGATGAAATGGAATGCAATACTCTGTTGGGATGCTGGGCAGAAGCAGTGAACCTCAGCTCCCAGTCAACCACATGATCACTAGGATTAATAACCAATGTCTACAGTGTGCTTTTTAATAAATTACAGAAAACATTTAACATTTTATTCTAAAATAGGCTTTATGTTAGATATTTCACCCAACTATAGGCTACAGTATTTTTTTTTTTTTTTTTGAGACAGAGTCTTGCTCTGTCACCCAGCCTACAGTGCAGTGGCATGATGATCCTGGCCCACTGAACCTCCACCACCCCTGTTCAAGCGATTCTCCTGCATCAGCCTCCCAAGTAGCTGGGATTACAGGCGCCCAGCACCACGCTGGGCTAATTTTTGTATTTTTAGTAGAGATGGGGTTTTGCCATGTTGGCCAGGCTGGTCTTGTACTCCTGACCTTAGGTGATCCACTCGCTTCAGCCTCTCAAAGTGGTGGGATTACAGGCTTGAGCCACCGTGTCCGGCCTAAAGTATGTGTTCTAAGCATGTTTCAGGTAGGCTAAGCTAAGCTATGATGTTCTGTAGCTTAGGTGTATTAAATTCATTCAATTTATAATATTTTCAAATTATAATCAGTTTATCAGAACATAACTACACCACAAGTCAAGAATTATCCGTATATATCTGTCTAACCTATATATATATTAGATTATATATGTAATATATCCATATCTATATTTCTTATTGATGAAAAGAGTCACACTCTGTAAAATATTTGAAGAGATTTATTCTGAGTCAAATATGAATGGGCATGGCCTGTGACACAGCCCTCAGGTGATTCTGAGAACATGTGCCCAAGGTGGTGAAATGTTTCTTTATTTGACTTCAAAAGGTGACTGACACTTAGTTGAGTATCTCCTGGATCTGGAATGATGAGAAAAGGGAAAAGGAGACTCTTTACAGAATGTCGATTTTTCCCACAAGAGACAATTTTGCAGGACAACTTCAATATATGACAAGGAAATATATTTAGGGCTAAAATATTTTTATTTATTTCCTTATTTGTTATGTGATGTTATGCCAGAGTCAGATTGGAAAGCAGGCCATGTTATATAGGATTAAATAAAACCCTTCTGATAAGACTTTATAGTTTTGTAGGGGGTGACTCCCCAGACCCCTTAGACAAGAATTTGGGCAAAGATAATAAATTTAAAAAAGGTCAGACTTTAGCCCTCACTGTATAGTAAGACCAATAAGTATGAAAAGATGCTTAGTGTCAATAGTTACCATGAAAAAAACAAGTTAAAATAAGAGTTTATACTTTTAAAATAAATCAAAGAATCTTTTAATTTTTTTAGAAACAAAATTTGGGTCCCATTCTGATAATGTGAAATTCAGTGTTTAACCCATTTAATCAAACCCATTTAATTAACACATGTGGCAAAAGATTCCAAGAGTGTTTTAAATTTATTTTTTGTTCTTCCCAAAACTAAAGCAAAGACCCATGTCTATACCACCCTGTATTTTGGGTTTGCTTTCCTCCACCTAGATTACCCATTGAGATATTATCTTGAAAATAAGGCTTTATGTAAGTGTGTCTTCAATCAGAAATCTTCAGAAAACACTCACAACAGATATTGTTCTCAAAACTGGTTATTACCACCATAGGTTTGTCATTGTCATTTCTTTCTTGTCATTTCTGGCCTTTGAGTGGTTCATAAACTTTATGACCAACTCAAATATGCAGGAAAAGGTTGTAATCATTTGATTCAGCATTTTGAAGTGAACGGTACTGGGAAAGAATTTCACTGACTGACTTGTCTGCCCTATTGCCAAGAAATATCATTTTGATTTTCAAATAGATTTCACCTCCTATGCTAATATTAAAATTCTGAAAGTTCAAAATTAAATTAAGTGTATCTTTTCTTTCAGTTCCATCTGTTTAACATTTTGCTTTAGTTAATATATAATCAAATTGAATAATTTATACTATCAGATATTAAAACTTGAAAACTACAGTAATTTACACAGCTTGACGAAGGTACAAGTAGAGACTAATAGGCCATTCTAGCAGAATATAGATCAGAAACAGATTCACAATATATGAACACTTGATGTGAGACAAGTTGAAACTGCAGAGCAGTGAGGAATTGCCAGTCTTTTTATAAATGGTCTAGGATCAATTAAACATACATATAGAAAAAGAAATGAATCTTTACCCCTTCCCAAATACCAAACAAAAAATCAACTACAGACAGATTGAAAATCTAATTTTCTAAAGTATATCAGGAAAACCTCCAGAAAAAATAACAAAATAAAACATCTCAATAAAATGGAAGAATCAATGAAGATGTAAAAAATACTAATTATAAATGAAATAATAAACTAAGGAGTTTTTGTTCATAAAAAGGTACAACCAGGAGAGTGCAAGGCAGACCATACACTGAAAAAAGATGAATAAATACATATACTGCATATAATCAACAAAAATCTTGTGTCCAGATTATGTAATGTATTCCTAAAAGCAATAATATAGAAAATCTAAAGAAAAATGGGGACACTAGAATAGGCATTCTACAATAGAGAAATTGTAAATCTTTTAATGAATATCACTACACATACCAGAATGCATAAAATTAAGAAGACTCATAGCAAGTTCTGGCAAATGTGGAGAAAGATATGCTCTCTTATATTGCTGGGAAGGTTGATAAATGTTTATGTAATGTCTAAAAATTTGATGGTACTTACTAAAAATAAATAAATACATATCCTCTGACCCAGAAAATACATTCCAAGTTATATACTTAATACATATGCTTTTTATATCTATGTATACATAATACAAATGCATGTACATTTATATTATGACACACACAAGACACATGAAAGAATGTTAATGGTAGAATCATTCATAGTAGACCCAAACTTAAAATAATTCAAATATTCATAACCAGTAGAAAATATATCATGGTATATTCATGCAATTGACTGTTACATATTAGTTTAAACTACTGCCACTTTCTACAACATCAATACATTTTAAGTCATAATGGCAAGAGTAAACATCCAGGCAAAAATAATATATTAATGAAAACTGTTTTTAAAAAGTTCACAAACAAGTAAAAAACATCTATGGAGATGGTAATTGACTGGAAACCATATTTTGAGAGAATCTGAGGTTCTGATAATGGCTCTCTTTTTCTTTTATTGACTGAGCATACCAAGCCACATTGTATATAGGAGTTTTAGGGGAGTGGTATCAAGGATATAATCATTAAGGGAGTGACAGAGGCCCAACTGGCCAGATAGTAGTTGAATGGTAATATATTTGCAAATTAAAAAAAAAAAAAAAGCCTCAACCTAACACCTTTGGAACATTTAGAAGCTAAAATAACTCTTTAAAATTTACCCAGATTGAGATAAGACTTTTATGCCCTTGTACTCTTGCAGTGATAAGTCATTGATTGCAAAATGTCCACAACAAGAGACATGACTTGGATCAGGTGTCTCTTTAGTTAAGAGCATTTCCTGTAGAAGGCCTCAACAGACAAAACTCCCATAAACTTTTGGGAATGAGAGCCTCATTGAGAGCCATAACAATCATTGTTTTGGCCTGAATTGTGTTCTCCCGGAATGTATGTGTTGAAACTCTAACTCCCCAGTATTTCAGAATGTGGCTATACTTTGAGAGAGGCCCTTTGCAGACGTGGTTAAATTAAAGTTAGTCTGTAAGGGAGGGTCCTAATACAATGTGACTGGTGTTCTTATAAGAAGAGAAAATTTGGACCTACAAAGAGACACCAGGGACACAGAGGAAAGACCGCATGAGGACAAAGCAAGAAGGCAGCCAACTGTGAGTTAAGGAGAAAGGCCTTAGAAGATACCAAATCTGCTGACACCTTGATCTTGGGCTTCTAGGCTCCAGAAGTATGAGAATATAGATTCATGCTGTTTAAGTCTCCCGGTTTGTGGTATTTTGTTATGGCATCTCTAGCAAACACTTGTGAAAGGGGAATCTGGGCAAAACACCACAGCAGTTACTACTACCAACTTTTTGCTGTGTTTTTATCTGCTTTGTGTAGAAAGTTTACCCCATTTGCAAATAGCTTCTCTGGGACTCTAGTTTGTCTTTTTTTCTTTAAGAAACTTAAAAGAAGAAAGAATGAGATGAACCACAGGCTCATGGCAGCAGTTAATCTAGAGGACACAATTGGTGTCAATATTTTCCTTCTCTCTACCTATTTTAGATACCCATCTCCCTTAGATGGCAACTCTTTTGATTGATAAGGCTTATTTGGTCAGGGATCTGCACCATTGGTTTCCAGGCATTCTCAGATTGCTGTTGCACATCTTTCATTTATCATCAAAGTTCGTCAAAAAGTAGCAAGACATGGCCGGGCACAGTGGCTCACGCCTGTAATCCAAGCACTTTGGGTGGGCGAGGCAGGTGGATCACGAGGTCAGGAGATCGAGTTCATCCCGGCTAACACGGTGAAACCCCGTCTCTACTAAAAAATACAAAAAAATTAGCTGGGCGTGGTGGCGGGCGCCTGTAGTCCCAGCTACTCGGGAGGCTGAGGCAGGAGAATGGCTTGAACCTGGGAGGCGGAGCTTGCAGTGAGCCGAGATCGTGCCACTGCACTCCAGCCTGGGCGACAGAGCGAGACTCCGTCTCAAAAAATAAAAATGAACAAAACAAAACAAAACAAAAAGTAGCAAGAGGTACCATATTGAACTATATAATTGTCAAACATATTCTTCCTCTTCCCTATTTTTGACAGTAGCCCCTATTTCCTCTTAATAACTGGGGCCAATTTAACCTGTCATTATATTGACTTATTTTTTTAGCTAGGCTCTTTGGGCACAAGAAGCCCAAGGAGACGGAGCAGCCATCAGAACTTCTTAATGAACATTTAACAGTGTCCTCTGGTGGAAATGTTCTCCCTCTGGGAAGCAGGGTTTATAGACCCTAAGTGCACAGAATTGCAGAAACAGGAAGTACTCATTCTCCAAGACACTAACTGCAAATGAAAAGCAGGTTTATTTCTATTTCCATCTGTTGGTTTCCACACCCAATGTATTCAACGTACTGGAACGCTGCACCATAAAATGATTATTGATTTAGAATATATTCTTGTTCTAGATTATGACACCCTATTCTACCAGGATACAATTCCAAGCAACTTTCTTAGCTATGCTGTCAAAAGGCTGTTCCAGTATTTCAGCTGGCTAGCAGCTTCTGGGTGATCCAATATGTGACAGAGCCAGTGTTTTCCAAGGTTTTGTGTCTATTGCTACAACTCTTTTACCATAAAGTGCATTATTTACAGAAAAAAAAAGCTGCTTTTTTCCTGAAGTGTTGTTATGCACAAGCCGTTATTGTTAGATTGCTCAGTATGTTCCAGAAAGTGGTGCTTACAGAAGCCTGATGGTCAGAAAAGTCAAATCAAATAACTTCTTCCATGGTAGATGCTTCCTTTTATTTCTTTTTCTTTTTAGTGTAAACGTCTTAACAGTTTATTCCAACCCTTATGAGTCCATCAATATGCCTGTTTCTTACATTTTTCTGGTTCTTGACCTTTCACTATTTCTACTTGCAGGGCCCTGGCAGATCCGTCCTTTGTTTCCCACTGCCCACAATTTCATGAATGTTCTTACTTCAGATGACTTTTCTTTCTACACAAAGTGAATGTTAAGGTGTAGTGCTAAACTTCTGTCACAAGTAGATTTCCAGAACACCTTGAATGGGTCTAACACAAAGCAGAAATTTGTTTTTGTCTTGGGCCCATATATTATGCCATCTTATCTATGAACTAAATTAGTACTTTTTCTCTTCCTTCTGCTGAAAATGAGGGGCATCCCCAACCCATGCAGCAATAGGTAAGAGCCAAGGAGAACTAACATGACAGTAGTGGCTAACATGGGGCCTCGAATTTCTGATCTTGTAAATTATTTGTGCCTTTGGCCTGGCTTGAGCCTAATCCCAGATATATTACTTCAGCTTTGCACTTGGTTGCTGGAGGGCCATCAGGCTTTATGACTTAGTGGATCTGGGAGATTTTAGCTCATGACAAATAGTCATAGCTTCACAATCACTTGAAGTCCCAAGATCAGATACTCTGCCTCTATCAGAGCATAGTAGCTTGCTAGGGGCTATTTTTTAATGCTGAGTAGAAGGCATGACCATACACTATAACTCCGGAAGATTCTCCTTTTGTGACTGGCCACGAACTTCACTTATGTTGTTTAGCATCTTATTCCATCAAAGATAGAATAAAAACTGGTAAATCTTATGGTCCTAGCATTAGGGCAGCTTCACTGCAATCTGGATGTCCTAAAGAGTTCTTTCTTGTACAAAGCCCCACGAAAAACTAGCAGCCTTTTACGTCACCAGGAATATTGACTAAAGAAAGATGTTCACACATGTGATATGTTGCTTCTAGAATCTACAGAAGTTTACCAGGCATTGTGCTTCCATCTTAGTAGAGAAAAGGGCAAAATTTAAAAATCTATTGTTTAATTTAAAATAGCTTTTTTGGCAGACCTCAGATCACTAAACCCCTAAACATTTTACTTATATGTCATGTTGCTAATTTTTTATAGGATTTATTTTCCGTCTTCTTTAGTGTATGTTTCTTACAAAGGTCACTAACATGCCTGCAAATTCTTGTTCATCTGTGAAAAATCACACGATGTCAGTGGTATAGTGAACAAAAGTATTCTGCAGAAAGTCCAGACAGTCCAATACCTTTGGCTTATAATGGAGGGCAAGAGATTAACATGTTCTTGGGACAGGACAGTAGATTAATATTGTTGTCTGACTAACATGAATGAGAATTAATTTTGTTATGACCAGGATAGAAATGAACTCACCTGCCAAATCAGTAGCCACATACCATGTAGCTGAGGCTATGTTGATCTACTCTAGCAGTTGCAATTAGAACTACTACACAGTTGAGTTTTTGGTAATCCATTGACATTTGCCAGAATACTGCTGGTTTTTGTAGGGAACACACTGGCAAATTAAATGGTGTATTATGGAGACCATCCCTACAGTATTTCTTGAAGTGGCACTATCTTGCCCTTTCTCATTCCTGAGGGAGGTAATACTATTTTTACCTTTACTATCTTGCCCAGTAGGAAGCAGTTTCAGAATCCACCATTTGCCTTTTTCTGATTATAATAGCTCTTAACCCACTGACAAAGGAATAAATGTGTGTATTCTGATAACTATTAAGTATCTTATCCTAATTATATATTTATAAACCAGTCTTGGTCTCTCACATCTATAATTCCAATCCTTTAGGAGGCCAAGACATGCAAAACATTTGAGTCCAGAAGTTTGCAAGAAGCTTGGACAGAATAGCCTCATCAGTAAAAAAACAAAACAAAAACAAAAACAAAACAATTGACCAGTCACAGTTGCCTGCACCTATAGTTGCAGCTACTTGAGAGCTTGAGGTAGGAGGATCACTTGGACCCAGGAGGTTGAGGTTACAGTGAGCCATGATTATGCCACTGTACTCCAGCCTGGGTGACATAGCAAGACTCCTTCTGAAAGATAATGATAACAATAAATATACAAGTAAATTATACATTTAACATCCAGGAATATTATCATCATGTGGATCCATGGACCACATGAACACACAGTGAACCAGACTAAGCCAAGGCTGTCATATATACTCTATCTAATGAGACGATGTAATGATACTTAGGGCCCAGTTTCCATATCATCTGAGGCATTGTATGCAAGAGTCCGTGAAAAGTTCGGATATCCTCTTACAATAACCTGAGAAATGGCCTTAGGTTAATTTGGAGAAAGGTCTGGGGAAATAAGTCCTGTAAATATTTGTAATATTGTAGGATTCCTTCTCTTGGAGACTCAGTCATTCTATACCTGAGAACTAGCTCAGTTCCATAAACTGAGCAAGATGCCATGAATTTTTATTAGAATTGTGTCCCTAGGCTTCTCAATATTCATCCTTGATTTATTTTGTTTGCATAAACTAATCTATACCATTGTTGGTGTCCATCTATTTTGCCTCCAGAAACATAATGCTCAAGTCACTGTATATAGAGATCTCGGTGAGTCAGGCTCTTCTGGCTGTCAATAGGAATTTACCTTGAATTACTTTCATCTCCATTGCTATCAAAGAAATTAGCATTTAAGAGTATCTCTTACCAACAGCCCTAGGCCCAAAGAACAGACAACATCAACTTTTTCAACAACTCTGCTGCCCTTCTCAAAAGTGAAATGTTTATTGCTTTGTTAATAGAGTATCTTCTAGAATAGATGGATTTTCTAGCATGGCCAGTTAGCCACTTATTTGAGCTTTTTGTTTCTTTCTCTAGTGTCTTCCGTGGCAATTTTGGAATTTCTTAATCCCATTTTATGTGTCATATTTTTTTCTGAACTTCTAAGAATTATCTTAGCAACTTGTTAGTAATATTTCCTGGGATCCTTGTTAATGTTATAAATCTTTTATCATGGGACAGACTTTCCATATGAACAAGCATTCCCTTATCCAAATTTCTGCCACAAACCTGTTCCCACAAACCTATCTGGTACCATCAGAATTCAATTCTACATACTCCTGTGCCTCTTATTGGTGTATATATGTGGCTAGGTTATGCAGCAACTTCTGCAAACTCCCTTTTAAGCTTTCACAATGCCAGTATTTTTCGAGCTAGGTTCTGTTGTAACTTAACTGTACTTGTTTTGGTGTTCAAGATGAGAGAAGGTAGCAAATCCCGAGGTCATTCACGTGATGTCTTTTAAGGGAGAGGTTCTGCATCATATTCCAGCAAAAGGGACCATTACCCTCTAACAAGGAGTGGACCAATTCTTGGGCACAGAGAGCTCAGGGGAAATTGGGAATTGAAATTTTCAAGTACATTGACTTAAGTGTCCCTATCCTGAGTCTAGAGTCCTATGCCTTCCCAATAAGGCACTAATCTTAGTTAGCCAACCAGACATGCTGTGACTGAACATTATCCTTTTCTGGAACTCTGCTACCACTATAATTGAGTCCTTTACCTGATCGTCTCTTTCTGCCTTCTTACCACAGCAAATGATTCTCTTTATATACTGCCAACGAGGGCCTCTGGATTTAACGTGTCACCTTAAATTGGTGATTAATCACTGTAAAACTTTCAGTGTTTTTCTTCACTTCATGGTTAGCCTCATCCAATTCCATAGTACTTATTATTTTTCCATATATCTCAAATACTTCAGATAGTGTGTCCACCAAATGCATCCATTTTGCCTAGTATTCCAGACCAGTTAATCACCAGTGTAAGTTTTAACAATTGCACTTCTATGGCATGTCACAGCTATTAGTATTCTATCTGCTACTTTTAATTAGGGTCCTCATTGCCAGGAGCCCAGGGAATAATATATTTCTAAAATCCCATTTTAAATTCTGCTTTCTAGGATTAACATTATTATCAACCCTATAGGTTAGATTCCTCGGGAAACAGACTTTGAGGCAGAAATTTGCATTCATGGACCTTGCTAGGGAGTGCTCTTGTGAAAAAATTACCTATAAAGGTGTGAGAGAAGTAAAGTTGGACAGAAAAAGAAATTGAATTACAGAAAAAATGCAGGAGCCTCAGCTGACTCAATGGTGAGCTCTGAAGCTCAGATTGCCTTTAAAATGTGTCTCATTCGAGGCAATGGTATTGAGCATTTGTACTCACCTGTAAACCTGTAATTGGATGAGTTCTGTACTAGGGAAGTCCTTTGGAAAAGTCAACAGCTTTTGTCCAAAAGCAGTTTCTATAGAAGTATTAACCATGAGTTGTGAAAAGCCAAAACTCTTGGCAACAGAGGAAATGAAGTCTCATTATTGAGAAAGGGAATTTCAGTGACACAGACAGCATCCATCACAGCTACAAAGTGATTACATAGTTGTATTAATTTTACTGTAATTCTATATAATATACACTTAGTTTTAAATTTTTATACACGCACATTTTTTAAATAAAATAGTAAATATTGGAAGGGGATGTGTGTGGCAATACTTGTGAAACCTGGAGGCACAAACAGCAAATTTAGCCAAGAGATAGCAAAGGCATTGGAGGGAAATGTAATTAGAAGCAGTGCTAGGTCACTTTCTGCATATTTTTATTTTTCTTGCCTTATTTGTGTGTGTGTGTGTGTGTGGTTTTTTTTTTTTTTTTTTGGTTGTTTCAGATAAACGAATGAGTAACTGCATAGAGTTCTCCTTCTATCTATTACTAAAGGATTTGTTACCCCCTTGAATTAATTTCTTTCTTTCTTTCTTTCTTTCTTTCTTTCTTTCTTTCTTTCTTTTTTCTTTTTTCTTTTTTCTTTTTTTTTTAAGGCCTGGCTCTGTCACCTAGACTGGAATGCAGTGACACAATCTTGGCTCACTGCAATTTCTGCCTCCTGGGTTCAAGTGATTCTAGTGCCTCAGCCTCCAAAGTAGCTGGGATTACAGGCATCTGCTACCATGCCCAGTCAATTTTTGTGTTTTTAGTAGAAATGGCTTTTTAACTGTGTTGGCCAGGCTGGTCTCAAACTCCTGACCTCAAATGATCTGCCTTCCTTGGCTTCCCAAATTGCTGGGATTACAGGCATGAGTCACTGCACTTGGCTGAATTTTTTCTTTAATTACCACAAAATAGAGATATCTGGTTATATGCTGCTCTCCACTGATATGCATCACAGTTATATGTACTGGGTATAATATTTTTGGGCACAATCCACCTTAATATCCACCCCCAAACAACAAGATATACACCCTTCTCATTGCATACGGTGCAAACTCTGAAACTGACCACATGATTGGGCATGAAACAACCCTCAGCAAATACAAAAAACTGAAATCATAACAACCACACTCTCGAACAACAGTGCAATAAAAATAGAAATCAATGCTAAGAAAATCAATCAAAACAATACAAGTAAATGCAAATCAAACAACGTGCTCCTGAATGACATCTGAGTTGATAATGAAATTAAGGTACAAAATGAATAAATTCTTCAAAATTATTGCGAAAAAGATGCAACATATCAGAATTTCTGGGACAGTCAAAACAGTGTTATATTACTAAATACCCACATCAAAAAGTTAGAAAGAAGTCGGGCATGGTACTTTGGGAGGCTAAGGCGGGTAGATCACCTGAGGTCAGAAGTTTGAGACCAGCCTGGTCAACATGGTGAAACCCCATCTCTACTAAAAATAAAAAAAAAAAAAATAGCCAAATTAGTTGGGCATGGTGTACACCTGTAACCAAGCCACTCATGAGGCTAAGGCAAGAGAATCTCTTGAACCCAGGAGGTGGAGGTTTTAGTGAGCTGAGATTGGGCCACTGCACTCTAGTGTGGGTGACTCAACCTCTCAAGTAGCTGGTCCAAACACTGACCCAGGAAGAGTTTGAATCCCTGAACAGACCAATAACAAGTTCTAAAACTGAGTCAGTAGTAAAAAGCCTACCAATCAGAAAAAGCCCAGGCTAGGCAGATCGCACCCAAATTCTACCAGATGTAAAAGGAAGAGCTGGTACCATTCCTACTGAAACTATTCCAAAAAACTGAGGAGGAGGGACTCCTTCCTAACTCATTCTATGAGGCCAGCATCATCTTGATACCAAAAACCTGTCATAGACACAACAAAAAAAGAAAACTTTAGGGCAATATCCTTGATGGACATAGATGCAAAAATCCTCAGCAAAATATTAGTCAAGCAAATCCAACAGTACATCAAAAAGCTAATCCACCATAATCAAGTAGACTTTACTCCTGGAATGCAAGGTTGGTTGAACATATATAAATCAATAAATGTGATTTACCACATAAACATAACTGAAAACAAAAACTTCATGATCATCTCAACAGATGCAGAAAAGGCTTTCCATGAATTTCAACATGTTTTAAACAATACTAGACAATGAAGGAACATTCTTCAAAATAATATGAACCATCTTGTAAAACCCACAGGGAACATAATACTGAATGGGCAAAAGCTGAAAAAATTCCCCTTGAAAACTAGCACAAGACAAGGATGCCTCTCTTACCACTCCTATTCATAGTACTATTGGAATTTCTGGCCAGGGCAATTAGGCAAGAGAAAGAACTACAAGCATCCAGATAGGAAGAGAGGAACTCAAACTATTGCTGTTTGCAGATGGTATGATTGTAAACCTGGAAAACTCCATAGTATCTTTCCAAAAGCCTCTAAATCTGATGCACAATGTAATCAAAGTTTCAGGGTACAAAACTAAAGTACAAAAATCAGTAGCATTCCTATACACCACCAACTTTCAAGCTGAGAGCCATATCAGGAACACAACCCCAACACAATTACTACAAAAAGAATAAAATTCCTAGGAATACAGTGAACTCGGGAGGTGAAAGTTCTCTACAACAAGATTTACAAAACAGCTGCTCAAATAAATCAAAGATGACACAAACAAATAGAAAAGTTCTCCATACTTATTGATAGAAAGAATCAATATGGTCAAAATGGCCATAATGCCCAAAGCAATGTACAGATTCAATGTTGTTCCTATCAAATCATCAATTACATTCTTCATAGAATTAGAAAAAATTTATTCTAAAATTCATAGGGAAGAAAAAAAAAAAGAAAGAAAGAAAAAAGAAAGAGCTTTAATAGCTAAGGCAATCCTAAGCAAAAATAACAAAGCTGGAGGCATCATATTTCCCAACTTCAAGCTCTACTACAAGGCTACAGTAATTAAAATAGCTTGGTAGTGATACAAAAACAGACATAAAGATCAATGGAACAGAGTAGAAAACCCCAAAATAATGTTGTACACATATAACCACCTGATCTACAAAACCACAAAAATAAGCAGTTGTGAAAGGACTCCCTATTTATTCAATAAACTGTGCTGGGATAATTGGCTAGCCATATGCATAAGATTGAAAATGGGCCCCTTCGTTACATTATATACAAAAATTAACCCAAGATGGATTAAAGACTTAAATCTAAATCCAGAAACTATAATACCCCGGAAAACAACCTAGAAAATACCATTCTGGACATAGAACATGCATGACTTCATGAAAAAGAGGTCAAAGGCAATTGCAACAAAATAATTGACAAGTGGGATCTAATTAAATTCAATAGCTTCTGTACAGCAAAAGAAGCTATCAACAGAGTAAACAGACAATCTACAGAATGAGAGAACATGTTTGCAAACTATGCATCTGGCAAATGTCTAGTATTCAGAACCTATAAGAAACTTAAATTCACAAGTGAAAAACAAACAACCTCATTAAAAAGTGGGCAGAGGACATAAACAGAAACTTCAAAGGAAGATATTCATGCAGCCAACACACGTATAAAAAGATACTCAACATCAGTAATCATTAGAGAAATGCAAATCAAAACCACAATGAGATGCCATCATTCATGAGTCAGAATGGTTATTATTAAAAAGTCAAAAAATAACAGATACTGGCAAAGTTGTGTAGAATAGGGAATGCTTATGCACTGCTGGTGGAAATATTAACTAGCTCAACCATTGTGGATACCAGTCTGGTGATTTCTCAAATAACTTAAAACAGAATTACCATTCAAACCAGCAATTTCATTACTGGGTATATACCCAAAGGAATATAAATCATTCTACCATAAAGACACATGCACATGTATGTTCATCACAGCACCATCCACAATAATAAAGACATGCAATCTATCTAAATGTCCATCAATGCTAGACTGGATAAAGAAAATGTGGTACATGTACATAATGGAGTATTATGCAGCCACAAAACCAGAATGAGATTATGTCCTTTGCAGCAACATGGGTGGAGCTGGATGTCATTATCCTGAGCAAACTAACACAGGAACAAAAAAACCAAATACTGCAGGTTCTCACATATAAGAAGAAGCTAAATTTTGAGTACATAAGGACACAAAGAAGGGAAGAACAGACACCGTAACTGCTTGAGGATGAAGAGTGGGAGGAGTGTAAGGATTGAAAAACTATCAGGTATTATGCTTATTACATGGGTGATGAAATATTTCTACACCAAACCCCTGTGACATGCAATTTGCTTATATAGCAAACCTGTACACGTACCTCTGAACTTCTGTTTTAAAAATAAAAGTTAAAAAAGAATGTGGAATTAAGACAGAGGAAAAGGAACATGATTTTATGGCATTTTATAAGCAATGTTTTGTGGTGAAAAATGAACAATGAACTTTAATGGGCATAATAATTAGTACTTTATTTTATAATGTTCTCTTTATAATTTCCATGCATTATAATTTCCATGCATTATAACAAGTTCTTAGCTAAAAATACTGTCTTCAAAAATATTTTAAGAGAAATAGTAAAATCATGAGAAGTGAATAATTAACACAGAATGGCAAAAGGTATAACCCAGAACAAGGACTAAGAATTCTGCAGTGGTGGGGGGTGGAGTAAGATGGCTGAATAGGAACAGCTCCAGTCTCCAACTCCCAGCGCTAGTGACACAGAAGACAGGTGATTTCTGCATTTTCAACTGAGGTACCGGGTTCATCTCACTAGGGAGTGCGGGACAATCAGTGCTGGTCAGCTGCTGCAGCCCGTCCAGCAAGAGCTGAAGCAGGGCGAGGCATCCCTCACCTGGGAAGCACAAGGGGAAAGGGAATCCCCTTTTCCTAGCCAGGGGAACTGAGACACACAACACCTGGAAAATCGGGTAACTCCCACCCCAATACTGTGCTTTACCAAGGATCTTAGCAAACAGGCACACCAGCAGATTATATCCCACACCTGGCCGGGAGGGTCCCACGCCCACAGAGCCTCCCTCATTGCTAGCACAGCAGTCTGCCATCTGGCAGCAAGGCAGCAGTGAGGCTGGGGGAGGGGCGCCCGCCATTGCTGAGGCTTAAGTAGATAAACAAAGGGGCTGGGAAGCTCGAACTGGGTGGAGCTCACAGCAGCTCAAGGAGTCCTGCCTGTCTCTGTAGACTCCACCTCTGGGGACAGGGCACAGCTAAAAAACAACAACAACAAAAAAAAGCAGCTGAAACCTCTGCAGACGCAAACGACTCTGTCTGATAGCTTTGAAGAGAGCAGTGGATCTCTCAACATGGAGGTTGAGATCTGAGAATGGACAGACTGTCTGCTCAAGTGGGTCCCTGACCCCTGAGTAGCCTAACTGGGAGACATCCCCCACTAGGGGCAGACCGACACCCCACACCTCACAGGGTGGAGTACACCCCTGAGAGGAAGCTTCCAAAGCAAGAGTCAGACAGGTATACTGGCTATTCAGCAATATTCTATCTTCTGCAGCCTCTGCTGCTGATACCCAGGCAAACAGGGTCTGGAGTGGACCTCAAGCAATCTTCAACAGACCTACAGCTGAGGGTCCTGACTGTTAGAAGGAAAACTAACAAACAGGAAGGACACCCACACCAAAACCCCATCAGTACGTCACCATCATCAAAGACCAGAGGCAGATAAAACCACAAAGATGGGGAAAAAGCAGGGCAGAAATGCTGGAAATTCAAAAAATAAGAGCACATTGCCCCCTGCAAAGGAACGCAGCTCATCGCCAGCAATGGATAAAAGCTGGATGGAGAATGACTTTGTCAAGGTGAGAGAAGAAGCCTCCAGCCCATCAAACTTCTCAGAGCTAAAGGAGGAATTACGTACCCAGCGCAAAGAAATTAAAAATCTTGAAAAAAGAGTGGAAGAATTAATAACTAGAATAATTAATGCAGAGACGGCCATAAACGAACTGACAGAGATGAAAACCATGACACGAGAAATACGTGACAAATGCACAAGCTTCAGTAACCGACTCGATCAACTGGAAGAAAGAGTATCAGCGATTGAGGATCAAATGAATGAAATGAAGCAAGAAGAGAAATTTACAGAAAAAAGAAGAAAAAGAAATGAACAAAGCCTGCAAGAAGTATGGGATTATGTAAAAAGACCAAATCTACATCTGATTGGGGTGCCTGAAAGTGAGGGGGAAAATGGAACCAAGTTGGAAAACACTCTTCAGGATATCATCCAGGAGAACTTCCCCAACCTAGTAGGGCAGGCCAACATTCAAATTCAGGAAATACAGAGAACGCCACAAAGATACTCCTTGAGAAGAGCAACTCCAAGACACATAATTGCCAGATTCACCAAAGTTGAAATGAAGGAAAAAATCTTAAGGGCAACCAGAGAGAAAGGTCGGGTTATCCACAAAGGGAAGCCCATCAGACTAACAGCAGATCTCTTGGCAGAAACTCTACAAGCCAGAAGAGAGTGGGGGCCAATATTCAACATTCTTAAAGAAAAGAATTTTCAACCTAGAATTTCATATCCAGCCAAACTAAGTTTCATAAGTGAAAGAGAAATAAAATCCTTTACAGATAAGCAAATGCTTAGAGATTTTGTCACCACCAGGCCTGCCTTACAAGAGACCCTGAAGGAAGCACTAAACATGGAAAGGAACAACCGGTACCAGCCATTGCAAAAACATGCCAAAATGTAAAGACCATCGAGGCTAGGAAGAAACTGCATCAACTAACGAGCAAAATAACCAGTTAATATCATAATGGCAGGATCAAGTTCACACATAACAATATTAACCTTAAATGTAAATGGACTAAATGCTCCAATTAAAAGACACAGACTGGCAAACTGGATAAAGAGTCAAGACCCACCAGTTTGCTGTATTCGGGAGCCACATCTCACATGCAGTGACATACATAGGCTCAAAACAAAGGGATGGAGGAAGATCTACCAAGCAAATGGAGAACAAAAAAAAAGCAGGGGTTGCAATACTAGTCTCTGATAAAATAGGCTTTAAACCATCAAAGATCAAAAGAGACAAAGAAGGCTATTACATAATGGTAAGGGATCAATTCAACAGGAAGAACTTACTATCCTAAATATATATGCACCCAGTACAGGAGCACCCAGATTCATGAAGCAAGTCCTTAGAGACTTACAAAGAGACTTAGACTCCCATACAATAATAATGGGAGACTTCAACACCCCACTGTCAACATTAGACAGATCAACGAGACAGAAAGTTAACAAGGATATCCAGGAATTGAACTCATCTCTGCAGCAAGCAGACCTAATAGACATCTACAGAACTCTCCACCACAAATCAACAGAATATACATTCTTCTCAGCACCACATCACACTTAGTCCAAAATTGACCACATAATTAGAAGTAAAGCACTCCTCAGCAAATGTACAAGAACAGAAATTATAACAAACTGTCTCTCAGACCACAGTGCAATCAAACTAGAACTCAGGACTAAGAAACTCAATCAAAACCGTTCAACTACATGGAAACTGAAAAACCTGCTCCTGAATGACTACTGGGTACATAACGAAATGAAGGAGAAATAAAGATGTTCTTTGAAACCAATGAGAACAAAGATACAACATACCAGAATCTCTGGGACACATTTAAAGCAGTGTGTAGAGGGAAATTTATAGCACTAAATGCCCACAAGAGAAAGCTGGAGAGATCTAAAATTGACACTCTAACATCACAATTAAAAGAACTAGAGAAGCAAGAGCAAACACATTCAAAAGCTAGCAGAAGGCAAGAAATAACTAAGATCAGAGCAGAACTGAAGGAGATAGAGACACAAAAAACCCTCCAAAAAATCAATGAATCCAGGAGTTGGTTTNNGGAGATAGAGACACAAAAAACCCTCCAAAAAATCAATGAATCCAGGAGTTGGTTTTTTGAAAAGATCAACAAAATTGATAGACTGCTAGCAAGACTAATAAAGAAGAAAAGAGAGAAGAATCAAATAGATGCAATAAAAAATGATAAAGGGGATATCACCACTGACCCCACAGAAATACAAACTACCATCAGAGAATACTATAAACACCTCTACGCAAATAAA